>NC_135743.1:42625000-42825000 GCF_041903045.1 Epinephelus lanceolatus
TTTGGTTCCAACCGCCGTGTCTTTGTGAGACGCAGAAAAGGTGAACGGATGGATTCCACATGCCTGGTTCCCACTGTGAAGCATGGAGGAGGAGGTGTGATGGTGTGGGGGTGTTTTGCTGGTGACACTGTTGGGGATTTATTCAAAATTGAAGGCACACTGAACCAGCATGGCTACCACAGCATCCTACAGCGACATGCCATCCCATCCGGTTTGCGTTTAGTTGGATGATCATTTATTTTTCAACAGGACAATGACCCCAAACACACCTCCAGGCTGTGTAAGGGCTATTTGACCAAGAAGGAGAGTGATGGAGTGCTGCGGCAGATGACCTGGCCTCCACAGTCACTGGACCTGAACCCAATCGAGATGGTTTGGGGTGAGCTGGACCGCAGAGTGAAGGCAAAGGGGCCAACAAGTGCTAAACACCTCTGGGAACTCCTTCAAGACTGTTGGAAAACCATTTCAGGTGACTACCTCTTGAAGCTCATGGAGAGAATGCCAAGAGTGTGCAAAGCAGTAATCAGAGCAAAGGGTGGCTATTTTGAAGAAACTAGAATATAAAACATGTTTTCAGTTATTTCACCTTTTTTTGTTAAGTACATAACTCCACATGTGTTCATTCATAGTTTTGATGCCTTCAGTGAGAATCTACAATGTAAATAGTCATGAAAATAAAGAAAACGCATTGAATGAGAAGGTGTGTCCAAACTTTTGGCCTGTACTGTATATATATATATATATATATATATATATATATATATATATATATATATATATATATATATACACACATATATATAAGATATTTGATGAAGATATTTGAGTCTGCAGTATTCATGGAGATGAGTGGTTCATTTTGCTAAACTCCTTAGAATTCAGGTTAACTAACTATCGGTCTGACTTCCTCCAACTGGAACTGTAACCCTGGAATTCTATCCATGTAGTGATTAATCATGTCACAATGTGTGGATCTTATTCCACTGAATGTATGCCCTGAACGTTTACCATCACATCAAAGGAGAATGAAGTATGCATGTAACCTTGATCAGACTGTTTGTTGGGCTTCCAAGCATTCTGCATTGTTTCAAGTTTTGTACGGAATCATGAATCAAGGCCATTTGTTTTTTTTAATCAGATTTCAGACCAACACATCATACAGCTAGGGTGCTTGCCTTCCTCAGGGTGAAAACAAGCAAAAATGTTTGGGGAATAAAGCCTGTCTATTCTGATGGACTTGCATTGAAGCTTTAACACAACCTTGTTGTGCATGCATTCTCAATGTGTGAAATGATCTTATTGCAGTAACAGAAGAGTCAACTATTAAAAACAGGGCTTCAAAAGCCATTCTAGGTATTTTAGGAGAGTCTGTTTTTCAGCATTGTATCAAATACAGAATAGAGGCTTGCTTTTACAATAGAAAACCTGCTCCCTTAAATCTAGTGGTGAATAGTATTTGACATTTTCAGGAATGCTTGAATGTAGTCTAAATAAAGAGATATACCATGTTTTTAACTGATTTTGACCTTTAACCAAATTCTGAGTTGTTATGCACAGCGGACCAAGAAAAGCAGTATGTCCAAATACTAAATACAGTTGTTATACAGGTTGGATGGAATGTGTAATGTGTGTGTGTGTGTGTGTGTGTGTGCTATCTTGAGTCTGGGCAGCATGTCTTCTCAGAAGGAGGAGTGTGAATGTTGATGAGGATCACAGTGCTGTAGAATTTCAGTTTCTGTGGCCTAGAACAAAGAGAACAGACTGCATGTTCCACTTGTTAATGGTTAATGTGTTTTAAGGCTGCTTCACCCTGATGTGGAATGTCAAATGATCTCCTGCAGTAGCTGCAGAAATGTTCACTTAGGAAAATGACATTATATTTGAATAGGGTTGAACATAAAATTTGGTAATAATGTGGCAGTGAAAAATTAGAAAATGTGGAAGCACTTGCTGATAGCTGCTATCTGGCACCTGACCATTGCCTTTGCTGAACCCATGGTACCCACACAGCATAGACCAACTACATATCATAAGTTGCAAGGAAGACTCATGAATAAAAATAAATTATGTTCTGCTCAATGTTTTCACTGCAACCTCAGGGTAACATGTAGGCTAATGTCTTGCACCAGTACAGCCTTCAACCAGTCAGCATAGTAGGAGAGAGAACCATTTAGACCAGACCCTGGTTGGTCCATTTAATCAGTTTGCTCCTACCAAAGCTCATCCTGCCAAAACAGGTAGACATTTTACCACTCACGAATCATTGGAATGAGATATAGCTATCATAGATCAAAGAATTCCCTTCAGGTTTTGGGCCTCAAACATTGTTCTCTAGAATTTAATATTTCCCCCTGAGGGATACAAGGGGGTGCATGCTTGGGTAGGTGGAAAGGGATGATATCAGTCTGACTTTCTTGCAGGGGACCAGAGTTTGGTGTCTCATCACAGAGCTGCAATAATGTTTGCTTTTTTTACTGAAATCAACCACCCTCTTTACAGGTCAACTGTGTCATAGGTAGAGTGCACAGATATTGTAGAAAGCAAGACTTTGGAATAGGACATTAAAAAACCTGTGTAATCCAGGGATTTGCAGAATCGTTCAATATCAACATTCTTGTCATGTAATAGGGTTGTAAAAATAGTCTAAAACACTCCCTGAAACACTCCTCACCACCTGCAAAAAGTATTTCAGCAAAGGGTAGACAACATCATGTCTGTGTATCCAGGGTGGCCTTTCTCTCCAGCCATGTCCTCCATCTACCTCTGGTCAAAAGGTAATGCTCTGAATTTACCAGTCCATTTATGTTTTCATCCATGGTCATGAGCTTTGGGCAGTGACAGAAAATGTAGAAATGACAGCTACAATCTTTCATGTGATAACAAGAAAAGTTTCTTGTGATAACAAGATCATTTTGACACTTTTACAAGATATTTTCATGTTATAACAAGAAACTGTTATTCATTTTGTCATAACATGAAACTTTTTTTATTATAACAAACAAGATTCTTGTTATAACATTTTATTATAACATGGAAATATCTTGTAAAAATGTGAAAAACATCTTGTATGGCAAAAATTACCTGATACTCTTTTTTCTGGTTTGGTAGTTTTCTGCTTCTGTATGTTTGATCTCTAACGTCAGCCA
The DNA here is from genome assembly GCF_041903045.1 of Epinephelus lanceolatus. Taxonomy (NCBI): domain Eukaryota; kingdom Metazoa; phylum Chordata; class Actinopteri; order Perciformes; family Serranidae; genus Epinephelus; species Epinephelus lanceolatus. Next base: position 42,628,147 of record NC_135743.1, read on the forward strand.
TATTGTTGTATCATATAACTTGTTTATAGGAGAACTGCACCACTGAGTAAGCTGCTAATATGGGTCCTTGTGTTTGCATATGACATTTGGCCTTGTGCTATTCAGTTTATCAGTTTTTGAGTTGAGTTGTTTAAGACTGGATCTTCTCTTTAGAAATCTTTAAACAAAACAAAGTGAAAAGACAGTCATCCTGATAAATTATTTGAAGTCATGCCATCATTAGCGTATTGGTTACTTCTCCATATTCTGGTAGTTTTGGCACCAGCAAATGTATGTATTGTGGTAGTTAATAAAGGTTGTGCTGGGTTTTTACCTTCAGACAAATATTTGGGCTTGCTGAGTTTTATGAGCAGTTTGTTTGAAGGTTGGTCACTTGATTTTCTGCGCTGGATGTTAGTTTGTGTGGCTGCTGGTTGCTTGTGGAGCTTCATGTTCATGATGCCAGGGCCTGGTGGAGAAGAGACAACCTCCCAAAACTGTCACTTTGACTTGTGAGGATACAACTCTGACTCCCATCCACTGACATTAAGCCAGTGTGTGAGAGTGTGCCTGTGTGTGCCAGAGTGTAGAGGGGATATTTCTGCATTATGAGGACATTTTGTGCATTTGTCACTGTTTGATGGCTAAGACTTGGTTTTAAGGTTAGGGTCAGAGTAAGGATTGGAGTCAGGCATTTAGTTTTAATGGGCTGGGGTAGACATCATGTCAATGTGTGTGTGTGTGTGTGTGTGTGTGAGTGTGCATGTGTGTGTGTGTATCGGTGGATTTGTAATGTGAGTAAACCCCATAAGGAAGCTGTGCACTCGTTGACACTCTATCAGCTTTCTCCAAGGAGGAGGTGGTGTCGATGTTTAACCTTGTGTCTTAATATAGCTTTGGAATGTCTTCACCTGGAGCAGCCAAGGAGCAGCGATCACAAGACCTGACAAATTTCCAGACCACCAGGGATCAATCACTGTATCCTCATTTTAACTGTGGACAGAACCAGGGCTGACCCAAGCCTCCATGGGGCCCTAAGCAAAATTGGATTTTGGGGCCCTCTATTACTGCCAATAATACTGAATATTGATCATTCACACACCTACTATAAGTTATTTCATGTTCTACTCTGTCATTACGGATACACTTGTAAAACTATATGTGAGAACTTTTTGTTGTAGTTAGATTGTATTCCACAGTGATTAAGGCCATGGAAGCAGACAACAGATTTGCAAACTTGCTGAAAAATCTTTCAATTAATATTTGGCAAAGTCAGCAACTCCCCCTACTGGCCACACAGAGAATCAATACATAAAACCTCAAAGAGCAGCCCAGCATGTTTTACCCATCTATGGTTTTTAATCTGAAATGGTAGCAAATTCAGCTACAAGAGCAGCCTGGGGTTGATTTACACTTAGTATTCAAAGTGATATAGTACTAAGTGGGATACCGAATGTCATCTAGGCCAACTAAAAGTAACAACATAAACCAATCATTTACTGTAAACACAATCTGCTTTATTATTTTTTGTTTTAAATAAACTGCAACACAGAGGGGGCAGCGGGCACAGTGGATGGAGCAAAGGATGGAGATGGACCTAAGATGAAAAACAACAACAAAAGCTAGTCACTTGAAAATTACCCTGCTTATTTTCTAAGAAGAATAGTACAGCTGTAGCTTGTAATAAGAAAACAATCTGCCAGTGGAACAACTGAAAATTGCTTGAGAAGTTTTGAAATAATATGCATTTGTCTAAAAACATGTCCCTTTTCATATGATTATATCTTATATTAAAAATTATTCATCTCAGAATGTTCTGCAGTACACTGAGCAATTACAAAGACTGTTTAGTTGTTAACTTACCAGGTAGAGCTGAGGTTGCAGCAGACACAGAGGGGACAGTGGGCACAGTGGATGGAGCAGAGGATGGGGCTTTTGGGGGCCCCCTAGTGGTCACGGGGCCCTAAGCAGGTGCTTAGTTCGCTTATGCCTTGGGCTGACTCTGGACAGAACTACGCCCTGCTTCACATTCGTCTTCAGAAGAAACTGGGCTTCGACTGTTGGCCACTAGGATCAGCCCAGTGAAACATCTGTCTTCTGCTACAAACCGCTAAGCAGCTCCACCTACATAGAGAGTTAAAATTTATTTCTTTAGCTGTTGCCGTAACAAAGCTCTAATATGTGTCGATATGACAACATTTTGTTTACTATCACATACGTTTCTTAATTTTCTCCCTGCAGTCCGTTTCTCCCTCCATGTATTCCAGCAAGTTGGAATTTTGTTTGAATCTGATAAGTTTTTTTCATGGGGCAAGTGGTGCAAGAAATGTAATGCAGTGATAGTGTGATTTAATATGCAGAGTTATGAATCTCAAAGTTTTCGTACCTATGGCCACTAATACTTTGAAGTCCGTAAAGGACATCACAAAAACACTCACATCCTGTCTGATATGATGTCAATTAATTAAAAATATTAGCAGACCCATATGTCAGTTTGTTCTCAGTCTCCAATTCTGTTAATTATGATAGATTGAGTTATTAAAATGCTTTAAATGCGATCCGTAATTTATGTTCATGGTTCAACCTCCATTTTACATGAATTCTCATGTAAATCAGAATCATATCAGTTCGCTGCTGCAGAGCAGACCTGTCCTCTCAACTACATCAGCTAAATAAATTGTGTTTGACTATGAGGTTAATATTTTCAGAGGAAAGAAACATAAGACAACAGCTTTCAATAAAGATCAGTCAGATGTAGTCAGGGCTTCACATCTGTACAAATGTTATTTGAAGAATCCTTACATCCAACTGACCACAAGTCTTTGCAATGCTAAATACTTTAATAATTTAAACAGTCCAATAATTATTCTCTGACAACTAAACTTCAGCATCAGTCACACAACATGTTTTCTGGTAACAGAATAAACCTTCAATCAGACAAATAAAATTGGAATCGCTGAAATTCAACAAAAATAAGAAAGTTTATCTAGTAAGTCATCTTGTTGAGTCAACATCTAAATCAATCAGCTGTTAAATAAAGTGAGAGCCAGGCGTTTCCCATCATGCTCTGGGTTTGGCAGTCAGTGGAGAACAACTGCTGCACCTGGCTCTAAAAACTGTGGCTGCCTGGCTCTTGCAAGATTACTGCTGTCCACTTTTGTAAGATGTCAGAGCAGGTTGGACACAAAACTGACTGGCATACATTGTGCAGCAATCTCCAGTGATGGAATCTGCGCAGGCCTCACACATCTCAACCAAGCCTATTGACTTTTGGTCAGGGACTCTCCATGTCGACATATGACGTGCAGGGTACCTTGGATGAGTTTGTGGTTGACATTCTGGGACACCGTGTCAACTTCAGCCTGTTACATGCATTGTCTGTTTTCAAAATAAACTTATATTTTCACAGGAAATGTACAGTTTGCATACAGTCTCTTTCAAAATAAACACACTATGTTGGTACAACACTGTGAACAGGGTTTGGCTTTACATTCATACGGGGGTGTGAACACTGGGCTCCCAGGTGAAAGTTGGTGGTTACTGGACCCATCCACCATCTGTCCTGCCAGACCTAGGGCTCTAGTTTCCCGGTGCAGCACAGCATTGGGCAGGGTGGCGAACCCCATGCAGAGCTAGTTTCGAGCAGCGCAACCCGAGGCGCGCTCAGTTTGGTAGTTTGGCAGACCGAGGTGCACTGAGATGGGTGTGGCGGCGCAGCAGGGGGAGGTGTCGACAGATCCAGCTTGGCACAGTGACAGTTTCGTGCCAAAAGGCTTCGCCGAAGGTGCGCTAAAAGCTCGCCAGCTGAAACCACGTCTACTGTCAGCGCAGGTGGAGCGCAGCCGGTGTAAGCCAAAGTTTGGCTGACCAGCAGACAGTGCGCACACGTCACCAAAACCTCACAGGCAGGTTTCCAGAATATCAGGCACATTAACAATGCAATAAATACCCAAAAACTACTATTCAATGCAACTATCTGCAATCAGCACATAAATGTATCTCTATATCAACTGTCCCGTCACATCTGATGTCAGATCAAAGGGGATTGGCACCGTTTGGCACGTTTGGCACGCGTAATGGAAACCCAACCTGATTTGATTAACAAAACTAATGAGTTCACATCCCTCTCATCCAACCACAAACAGCCACAGCATCCGATAGGGAGTATATTTCAGCATCTGTCATCTTAGAAAAGCCAAAAGAGACTGCGAGGGAGAAAGAGAGAGCGCACGCACACGAGAGAAACACAACATTGATTTACAATCGTGGTGACCTCCTCCCAGGCTACCTTTGCATCATCAGCCCGTGGAGGTCTGCTCGCAGTTCCGTATATCCGGACACTGCGAGCTTGGACCTCCCGGACTAAAACATCAGTTTCCTCCTGGGAGGAGTTTGGCCGTCTGACGCTGCTGCTCTCTTCTGCCATGGCGAATTGAGTAAACTCTCATTACGCCTTCGCGCGACGCGTTTAAGGGCGAGGAGAGGGGCTCATTTGATTGGTGTGATGTGTGTAAAACCCACTCCACGCCTTCTCTCCTCCCTCTTTCCAACTTGCGCAGGTAGCAGGGACGGAGGTGGAAAAGAGGAGTAGCTGCACCAGGTGCACAGTGTGCCAAACTTGCAAAATCCGCCTGGCCACACCCAGTTGGCGAAGCGCAGGTGCGCTGCACCCCCGCCTCACCCGGTCTGCGAAACTAGAGCCCCTAGTCTGAATTTCGCCTCATAACTTACCTTGTTGTCCCGCTGTGTTTCCCCTTGATGCTGCCGGGCACTGTTAAACAATAACGGGGACTGAACACCTATCATACCAACGTGAAAGGACGGCTTTTTCCATCAGTGTCTAATGCCAGAAATCACTGCCCAGACACTGGTATTCAATGACTTGGGTAACTGACATGCTCAGCTCAATGCATTTAATTGTCACTCAGAATGCCAGTGCGCACTTTGGTTTTGTCTTGGCAACAAAAACACATGGTTAGGTTTAGGCAAAAAAGGCATGTGGTAAGCAACGCCAGTGCGTCATCAAAAGCACATGGTTAGGTTTAGGAAAACAATATTATGGTTTGGCTCTACATTCATACAGGAAGGGAACACCAGGCTCCCAGGTGAAAGTCCGGGATTTGTTGGACCCATCCACCACCCTTCCTGCCCACCCTAGAGGACTCTAGGGTTTCAAACTTACACCATACAGTGGCGAATCATACCGCTGCGTCAGGTGCCGTCAAGCTGCATTATGAACTGAGGCCAACTGTCCACATATTGACAGGTTCCCTCTAGCTGACCAGAAGCATATCATAACACTGCAAAAGGTTCTGTCTGGCCACGTTACAAGCTGACGCTACCCGATCATACCGTCCCAAAGGTGACTTTTGGTGTCTGAGTCCAATGCCAAAATCATTGACAAAGCAGCGGTATTTGAAGACTTCGGAATGTGAACAGGCCGGGGTGACAGATTTGTAAATAAAATGCAGCAGCGTAGTGACACCGCAGACATTTCGCACACCAGACATACTGTTACTGTTACTGTTACGCTGATCTGCAAATGTGGTTTATACACTTCACTGATAAACCAGAGAACTGTAGAGTAGCACTGGGCTTCATGATCAGTCAAAGTCTCTCTTTCCACAAACACTTGTGTACTACGCATATTGCCCATATCCCAGTAAAAAAGGGGAAAACACCATATTTTTAACACTAAGTTTAAATTTTCATCATAAATACATGGATTTTATAATAGGGGAGACCAGGGATTGTTGTAACACTTTTTGTAGTAGTATCCAAACTGCAAACCCCAATCCATCCATAACACAAAATTTTAATGTAAAGTCTACACAAATGCGCCAGATTGTTATAATAAAATAAAAACTTAATATTCACTTGACAAGAAAACTCATCCCTTGTGACCAACAGAACACTGAACGATCACTGAACGTGGCAACACTTTCCGCTATACCTCAAAGAGAATATTATATTTATTCTCATTATGATTATTATTATTCTCATTTATACAATTTAAACTGACATAAGGAAATGTCAAATAACAAAAAAAAATAGTGATTTTATACTTGAAAATGATATGCTTTGACAAAAATGCATTTTTTCTCAGCTTTTTGGTCCAAAATGTTTTTTTTTTTTTTTGTTTTGTTTTTTAATTTGTTTGTTTTCAATGAAAATGCACAAATTCAAGTGTTGATAAAAAAGAAATAGAATAAGATAGAATATGTTTTATTTGTGTTTAGGTCTCTTCTTTAGTTTCATATATATGCTCTCTACATGTTCATAGAACAAATTATTCTGTGGGTCTTGAAAGATTAGTGAATATGATCAAAAATGCTGGCAGTGGCTGGCAACTTGTCCAGAATATTTTGGCTTCGTTTTTGTACAGTGGGAAGGAGTGAAGACATGCTGTACATCTTTTTACACAGTCACTGGTTGAAACCACTGGAGCCACTCTGTTGCACAAGTTTTGTCTGGAAAGTTGTAGTGCAGTGTAGTTATCACCCTGTAAAGGGCAACATCAACCCAAAACTTATGCTTTGCAGGAGTACAGATTATGTTTGCTGTTCAGAGAGACAAAGGCCTTCAAACCCACATGCAAGATTTAGCTTTGAGTAAATGGGGTAATATACCCAGTATTATGTAATAACCCACCATGAGTTATGCAGGGTCATGAACTGTGCATTTAGAAATGTACTGAATACCTTGTGTGGAATAGGAATGTTTCGACTGGTGTAAATAATAACAATGTGCAAAGGAAGATTATGCAAATCCCCTTCCTCAATGAGCAACTCAGGATTCTATAGACATAAACACTACCAGATGTTTTCAACATACACAACATAAACATGCCTGGATGATGTGACATGTGGCTGTGCTGCTGCCGTGGTCCTGCCTGATGCCTCCTACTGCTGCTGTTATCATTAGTCATACTTCTACTGTCAAGATGAATATGTCAGTCTAAATGAATCCACTCCTCCTAGTCATAATAATACCCACATTCCTCAAGGCAGCGGCCGAGGAGGGAGAGTTGCAGCCATTTTTAACTCTAGTCTGTTAATCAGCCCTAAACCTAAAGTAGACTATAATTCATTTGAAAGCCTTGTTCTTCGTGTTTTACATCCGACCTGGAAAACCTTGCAGCCACTTTTATTTGTTATAGTGTACCGTGCGCCTGGCCTGCACTCTGAATTTGTATCTGAATTCTCAGAGTTTTTATCCAGTTTAGTTCTTAAATCAGATAAAGTTATTATTGTAGGCGATTTTAACATTCATGTTGACATTGATAATGACTCCCTGGCTACCACGTTTATTACATTATTAGACTCCATTGGCTTCAGTCAGGGTGTACATGAACCCACTTACTGTTTTAACCACACCCTCGATCTAGTTCTACATGTGGAATTGAAATTGATAATCTTACAGTCTTTCCACAGAATCCATCTCTATCAGATCATTATTTAATAACTTTTGATAAATTTCTACTTGATTACATGCCACTCAGCAACAGTTACTATACTAGGTGTTTATCAGCTAGTGCTGTCGCAAAAATTAAGGAAATGATTCCATCAACGTTAAATTTAATATCATGTCCTTCAGTAACAGAGGTTTCCCATGCTGACTCTCCCGAATTGATCATCTTGTTGATAGTGCTGCAGGCTCGCTGCAAATAACACTCGACTCTGTAGCTCCTCTTAAAAAGAAGTTAACAAAGCAAAGAAAGTTCGCTCCTTGGTATAACTCTCAAACCCGAAAATTAAAACAAATATCACGAAAATTTGAAAGGAATTGGCGATTAACCAAACTGGAAGAATCTCGTTTAGTCTGGGAAGAAAGTTTCAAAATGTATAAGAGGGGCCTCCGCAATGCCAGAGCAAACTATTACTCAGCATTAATAGAAGAAAATAAGAACAACCCCAGGTTTCTTTTCAGCACTGTAGCCAGGCTGACTGAGAGTCAAAGCTCTATTGAGCCTTGTATTCCTTTAGCCCTTAGCAGTAATGATTTTATGAGCTATTTTAACGACAAAATTACTACTAACTATTAGAGGCAAAATTCATGACTTCCTGCCCTCAATCGGAACCTATCTGTCCTCAAACACAGCTGTAAGACGTAATATATATTTAGATAGCTTCTCCCGGATTTCTCTTCAACAACTGACCTCAGTGGTTTCTTCATCTAAATCATCAACCTGTCTCCTAGACCCCATCCCAACTAGACTACTTAAGGAAATCTTATCTTTAGTTAACACTTAGATATTAGACATGATCAATATATCTTTCTAGGCTATGTACCACATTTTTAATTTCTACTAGCTATTTGGGACTAGTTTTGACCTGATTAATTACTAAACTTCAAAAATGCCTTAAAGACATGAAAACCTAGATGAGCTCCAATTTCCCTATGTTAAATTCAGACTCTGGATGGCACTGCTTTGGCCTCTAGCACTACCTTAAGAAACCTTGGAGTAATATTTGACCAAGATTTGTCTTTTAACTAACATTTAAAACAAACCTCACAGACTATGTTTTTTATCTGCGTAGTATTGCGAAAATTAGGCCTGTCATGTCCCAAAAAGATGCAGAAAAATTGGTCCACGTTTTTGTTACCTCAAGGCTGGATTACTGTAATTCCCTATTATCAGGTAGCTCTAATAAGTCTTTAAAAACTCTCCAGCTAATTCAGAATGCAGCAGCACGTGTACTAACAGGAACTAAGAAACGAGATCACATTTCTCCTGTTTTAGCTTCTCTGCACTGGCTCCCTGTAAAATCCAGAATTGAATTTAAAATCCTACTGTTAACTTACAAAGCTCTAAATGGTCAGACTCCGTCATATCTTAGAGAGCTCATAGTGCCATATTATCCCACCAGAACACTGCACTCTGAGAATGCAGGGTTACTCGTGGTCCCTAAAGTCTCCAAAAGTAGATCAGGAGCCAGAGCCTTCAGCTATCAGGCTCCTCTCCTGTGAAATCATCTTCCTATTTCGGTCTGGGAGGCAGACATCATCTCCACATTTAAGACTAGACGTAAGACTTTTGTTTTTGATAAAGCTTATAGTTAGGGCTGGCTCAGGCTTGCCTTGTACCAGCCCCTAGTTAGGCTGACTTAGGCCTAGTCTGCCAGGGGACCTCCTATAATACACCGAGCCCCTTCTCTCCTTCTCTCTCTCTCTCTCTCTCTCTTCTTTGCTAACACTCATGTCCTGTTACTGCATGTCACTAACTCGGCTGTACTGCATGTCACTAACTCGGCTTCTTCTCCGGAGCCTTTGTGCTCCACTGTCTCGCAGGTTAACTTATATCCCAGCGGTGCCTGGATAGTGTGACGTGTGGTTGTGCTGCTGCTGTGGTCCTGCCTGATGCCTCCTGCTGCTGCTGTTATCATTAGTCATACTTCTGCTGTTATTATACACATATGATTATTGTCACATACTGTTAATTTATTATGTTGATCTGTTCTGTACGACATCTATTGCTCGACTGTCCGTCCTGGAAGAGGGATCCCTCCTCAGTTGCTCTTCCTGAGGTTTTTACCTTTTTTCCTCCATTAAAGGGGTTTTTTGGGGAGTTTTTCCTTATCCGCTGTGAGGGTCCAAAGGACAGAGGGATGTCGTAAAGCCCTCTGAGGGAAATTGTTATTTGTGATATTGGGCTTTATAGATAAAATTAACTGATTGACTGATTGAAACAAGAACATTAAATCAGTTGACTCAAATATGTATATCTGACATCTGACATCTGACAGTTATTAAGTTATTCAGTACAAATTGTTTGGGTTTGAGGGATGTGGGGACATAGTTTCTGGACATAGATGGGTATGATATGGCATAGTACTTTCATGATAAATGTAAAAGCAATTGTGTAGGAGCAACTGTAACATATGGCATTAAAAAACTAGAATTACTGTCCCACGGTTGTATGCCTCCACACACCAGTCAAGTTTCTCTTACAGTTTACATGCATGTCTGTGAAAACACAGATGTTTCACACACACAGAAGATCTATACAATCAGCACAGTTTCAATGTGGGCACCCAATATTAGTGTCACCAATTCATTATCTGACCAAATGTCTCCCCCTCTGTTCCTGAGATATGACACTGAGCAATGAACAGAAATGTGTTTTATGCAGAATATTATGATGTCACAGTGAAGTTGACCTTTTGGATCTAACATGTCATAACGTCATTATCATATCCTATTAGACATTTGTGTAATACATATAATAAGCATAAAAATTCTTGAATTATGGCCAAAAACATGTTTTGTGAAGTCACACTGACATAGACTATTAACCACCAAATTCTAATCCATTTATTCTTCAATCCAATTGGACGTTTGTGTCAAATAAAAAATATTCTACTCAAGATATCACGTTCGAGAGAATGAGAGAGATGCAAGATCTCATTGACCTTGACCTTATGATCACCAATATCTAATCAGTTCTTCCTTAAGTTCAAGTGAATGTTTGTGCCAAATTTGAAAAAATACCAAATAGTCAAATAGCCTACTGTATGTGCAATACTATGCAAATGAAACTATGTCAACAGCATGCTGTAGTCTGAGGAAAGTATTTGAAAAATAGTCACAAATATAACACAGCAGGAGGATTGTTGCTGTTGTAATAAGATAAGATAAGATAAGATACACCTTTATTGATCCCATAATTGAGAAATTTCAGTGTTACAGCAGTCAAAGGGAAAGAGTCAGATTAAAGATTTCAAAATTTAAAAACTTAAAAAACTAGGCATGCAAAAAAAGTACGAAAAAAACATGAAACAGCAATAAATAATAATAATAATAATAATAATAATAATAATAATAATGACCAGTGGATAAAAAGTGAGCAATGGCCATCTCAGTGCCAGTGCACAGTGGCAGTGTTGTCAACCCTTGGGTGACCTCCTGGGGATGTTTATGGATCAAAGGCTCAGGTCATATTTTCAGTGCTGTGTGGGAATCACACGCTCTGTGAGGTCGGCTGATCATGGAAAACATTTCTGACGTCTGCAAATAAATTCAGGAGGTGGCATGAAGGGTTTGTTAACCCTGATACTACAACGCAGCGGCACGTGTACTGACAGGAACTAAGAGGCGAGAACACATTTCTCCTGTTTTAGCTTCTCTGCACTGGCTCCCTGTAAAATCCAGAATTGAATTGAAAATCCTACTCATAACTTAGGAAGTTCTAAATGGTCAAGCTCTGTCACATTTTAGAGAGATCATAGTGCCATATTATCCCACCAGAACACTGCGCTCTGAGAATGCAGGGTTACTTGTGGTCCCTAAAGTCTCCAAAAGTAGATCAGGAGCCAGAGCCTTCAGCTATCAGGCTCCTCTCCTGTGGAATCATCTTCCTGTTGCAATCCGTGAGGCAGACACCGTCTCCACATTTAAGACTAGACTTAAAATGGTAATGGTAAACGGACCTGCAATTGTATAGTGCATTTCTAGTCATCCAACCACTCAAAGCGCTTTTTACACTACGAGTCACATTCACCCATTCATACACTGGTGGCCAAGGGTACCATACAAGGTGCCACCTGCTACTCAGTTTTAACACACTCACACACACCGATGGAACAGCAGGAGCAATTTGGGGTTCAAGGATGTTGACATGCAGACTGGAGGAGCCGGGGATCGAACCGCTGATCTTTCGATTGGTGGATGACCCGCTCTACCTCTGAGCCACAGCCTCCCACTGCACTGAAGACTTTCCTCTTTGATGAAGCTTATAGTTAGGGCTGGCTCAGGCTTGCCTTGTACCTAGTTAGGCTGACTTAGGCCTAGTCTGCCAGGGGACCTCCTATAATACACCGGGCACCTTCTCTCTCTCTCTCTCTCTCTCTCTCTCTCTCTCTCTCTCTCTCTCTCTCCCTATTGCTAACGCTCATGTCCTGTTACTGCATCTAGCTAACTCGGCCACACTGCATGTCCCTAACTTGGCTTGGCCTTTGTGCTCCACTGTCTCACAGGTTAAGTTATATTGCAGCGGTGCCTGGGTTGTCAATTCAAAGTCAAATTTATTTATATAGCACATTTCATACACCTGGTGCAGACCCAATGTGCTTAAAGCAGCTGTGCGGAACTTTTCATTTTCGTTGATTATAGCGCCCTTTGGTCGAAGCGGTATGACATCCACAGCCTGGTGTCGTAAAATTCCGACTGCAGCCGGAAATTACCGCATGCATTTGTTTTGGAGAGTGAGAGGATTAACTAACGTCAGGTCAGTCCAAGTAATTAGTGGAAACAGCAAAATTCTCCTGTCGTGTTTCTGTTCTGATCTAATCTAATCTGTTGTGTATTTTGAGCTACTAAGGCTACCGTAGTAGTGTGAGCCTCAAGTTATTCTGGGTAATGTGGTAACCGTTGTGCTACTGGAAACAATGAGAAGCAGCCGTGTACGTTCGGTGTAAGGAGGAATAAACAGTTAACAAGTCATCTGCTGAGTCCGCATTATTATGTGAAAAGAATACTAATATTTGGGAGTTATGACCTTTCTCTATCATTTTCACATTGAGACAGCGGTTAGCATGGCACTTGTAGGGGGTTAGTACATCTTGCGCAGAGGGATACACCGGTGAGCAACAGATGCAGCTGGCTCTGGGACAGGTACGCTAGGTCACTCGGTAAAAGCAAACAAAGAGACGACACGGACAATATTACTCACCCAACTGAAAGCTGTCCATCAGCTCCTGCAGGCCTGGGGCGTTTTTTCCAGTTCATTCTAGGAACATGAAAAAAAGTTTCAATCACGCCAGGATTAGTGATTGCTGCAAAGTTTTCATTCCTTGTGATGCACTCTCTCTGTTTTCCTCCTGATGATATATCTCCCCAACGATGGTAGCACCGAATCCCATTCTGTGCAGCACAATGGGAGCGGAGGATTCAGCCTCTCTTCTCGCCCGCTCAGCATGCAACACATGGAATTCCTCATCTGTGTACTCCGGCTCAAACAGGTATGGCTCTGGATCTGTGTCCGCTACAAGAAACTCCTCAAAATCGCATTCAAAGTAGTCCATTGCAGCTACTAAAATCCGGAGATATCGCTAGGCTAAATAAACAGCTGAGTTTTGTTTACAGGCTACGTCTGTGCCTGCTCACCGGTGTATCCCTCCGCGGATCACAGCGCAGGATGTACTAACCCCCTATAAGCGCAATGCTAACCGCTGAGACCCAGCCACTGGACGTACAGACACAAAAAAGATATCGATCATGTTGTCTCAATATGAAAATGATAGAGAAAGGGCATAACTCCCAAATTGTCGGAGTATTCTTTTATGTGAAGATACACAGTGAAGACATAACATAATCCTAACACAGCAAAGCTGTTACCTGCAGCCTTCGCTTGCAAAGCTAACGCTACTAACGTTAGGTCAGTCCAACTAATTAGTGGAAACATGCTAACATGCTAACGTTACACACAAATTAGTACTAAAGACCTGTTCATAAATATTCTGGTGTAGCTCTGAATTTCTTATAAACTGAGGACAACTGCCTGCTGTGTATTTGTGTTTATGGTCACAGTCACAGATAATTTTAGATGATGCTCCTTCGTTATCCGCCATGACATCAAAAGTACAACCAAGTCCTCATAGATACATCTCTGGTAAAACTGTTAGGTGTTATGTGTTCAGCAATGCCCGTTGCGTACTGCTTACTCGAAGAACACTGTAAACACGGCTCCTTCTTCTGTGGTTTAATCGCTGCGGGCCGCTGCGGGCGAGCAGAATCACTTCCGCCTCGGGTGCCGTATTCTGGTTTGCTGACTTCCACTGTGTGTCCGACCCGAGTGAGGCTACGCTAAATAGCCATATAAAGAAAGGCTTTTTTGTCGCTGTTGAGTTCAAATAAATATGCAGATCTTCAAGGGGGGGTGATACGAACTAGGGACAGTTTTATTAATGGTAAAAAGTTCCGCACAGCTGCTTTAAACAGAAATAAAATCAGACAGCATCATACACAATAAAGACATAATGTACTTAATAGGTACATAAAAGCAAAATAAAACACACAAGATTAGAAGGTTGCACAATCAATAATGTATCTGTATTTGTATTCGGATAAAAACCGGACATGGACGTGGCTTATTACCGGAAGTTGTGTTACATTGTATTTTCTAACTTTATATTCATTAGCAATGCAATTTCTGAGCATTTAAGGCATCAAATTGATTTAAAATTGGCATATAATAAATTCTGAAATATATTTCCATATCCTCATACTTCACTTTTCAATAATAATAATAATAATAATAATAATAATAATAATAATAATTATCTGTTTTGCATTGGGAATAGTTTATATAAGAATACACACATAAGCCGGCCCAGCACATACACAGGGCTACATTGGGCCTACTGCTCTACTATTAGACACAAAGGATGTCTTTAGTCCACTGGCTTTTGTAGTTGGGTCGCCTGGCACGCTTAGCTGAGTTCATTGGATGAACTCAGCTAAATTTTTAAAAATCTAATTCATTGTGAAGGGTCATGCATTTTCCACCAGTCACTTCAAAAAGCTCAAGGAAAAATATTTGTGGCTACAGAGGGGGATCAAAATAAAATAAATAAAATAAAAATCAACCAGCCACCCTTCTCCTCTGATAAGTTAAGAACAGTCCCTTAAGTGCGGTGAGGTTTGTGGACCATTACCTGCCACAGAGAGAGAAATGTGAGCAGCTCGTTTCTCCTCTGACACGTCACATACCTGTGTGTCGCCACGGCTCGGCTGTTCAGGTACTTCTGGGCAGTCATGACACCAACGGAGAGGAAATTATTGGACCTGGAGCCGGTCGAGTGGCCATAGTAGTGGCCATAGTGCTCCACCGTATTCCTGTCTGTGACCCCCATTCAACCCACAACCAGCAGGATTCGCCTTTCATTTCTGCTGCTGGTTGAAATCTGTACTCACACAGCATGCTCCTTAATGATTTCTTTGCTCGCACCAAACTATTTTTAGTCGCAAATGCGAGTAAAATGCTTGCACCGTAACAGTCGCTGTGGATAACAGCAATGGATAATTGAATATAACATCTGCCGGTGGAACGTGCTTTCAACTCCATACTTACCAAAGAAAGAATAGCTAACATTAGGCCTACACAGGATTAAGGAACTTGTTGCTTTGATGACCGTTCAACTTTAGGCTATCTGGCAGACAACAGGTGAGTGAAAATGTGTCTTACCGTCTCACTGTAAGCAGGCATAGCCAGTGTTTGATTTGTTTGATTAGCGTGGCGTTTCTCAACTACATGACAAAAAAAAAAAAAGGTGCATGACGCGCATGTTTTTTCTCATCCGAATAATAACTGGTATATTTCTATAGAAAAAATATCTGTTTCAAAGGCATTATTCATGCCTATACGGATAACATATTCATATTCGGGCGCACCCCTACTACTAGGCAGCTGAACAATGGTTACCTTTGCTCAAGTACAACAGAACTAGTTCATATGGGAAGCCAATATCATACTCCTTGTTCCTACAACAGACTGACATTACCCAAAATATGACATTAGGTCAAAAATATTACATCTACACTCATGTGTGAAAATACAATGATAAACAGTAGCATACCTTGGGCAACAGGTTACAGTGACCAAACAATTGTGTTCCGGCACACACACATACCACACTCTCTCATGTGGTGTCGGGGGATGGGGGTGAATGCTACCTTCCAGTTAGGTTCTACTGCAAACAACGCCTGTGAAGATGCCAGAAAGACACTTAACATGCACACAGGTAACAGCTAGGAAGGAGACAGGTAAGACGCATACCTGATTGTGACACGATCTCCCTCAAACATGGGGCCAGGACAGATGAGGCAAGCCTGAGGCCGGCTGCACACAGCTACTTTTAATGAGTGGTTAGACCAGGGGATAATCAGGTCTCACCTGGTCCCAGTAGGTTTATCAGAGGGTGTGGCAGAACGCAAGAGGGAGGGAGAGAATGTGAGTGCAAGAGGTCTCGCTGACTACACTTAGCCTCGCGTCACCAGGCTCTTCACGTAAGGCGAAGAGCCTGGTTTCCATTCACCCTGAATTTTGTCTTGATTCTGGTTCTGGTCTAGAGAGCGGATCTGGAATTCACCAAATTCACCAAAGTAAAAGTGTTCACCAAAGTAAAACTTAAAATTCTAGCACACCATCGTCTCATAGCATCCTCTTTCACCGCTTTGACAGGTGTAAAATTATCAGGCAGCGATGTTGGCGATGCCATATTGTTATTGTTGTGGTTGTTGTTGTTGTTGTGGTTGATAGAGCATGCTACATGGCAAGCATCACACAGTTTTCCTCTCTCTTCTGCCCCCACCACCCCAAACTTTATCGAAAAAATGCATTTACAAACTGCAGGTATAATGTACAAAACTAGGATCAAGTGCCTATTAAATAAAACAGACAACTGAAATAGAAAATAACTTGTAATACAATTAAATACAATTAAAGAAAAAGGTTAACTTAATGGCTTGGGGCTTTTCTTGTAAATTATGTTCTTTAAATTAAAAAGTTTCACCGCATTTTTATTAGCTTGGTGCTTTTATTTTGACGGAAAGGCGCATCCATCTAATTCCGGATCCTGTCTCTCTCGTCCTGGTTCCGGTTGCTTACCAAAACGGCCACTAAACGGCCCCAGACTAAGTACACTAGCTAGGACTGTACCATGACTGAGCAATTTGTAAAGCTTTAATAAGACAGGGAAATACGAAATATTGAGGCAGGATAAATGAATGAGAGAAGAGGATAAACATGGGGCAGGAAGTTGTCCATTAATGCTTGTCTGGAACGGATATATGAGGGTCTGGGAGGAGGTTACAGCTGTTGCAAACATGGGAGTGAATGTGGTGGCCAGCGGTGGAGGCTGCGGTGAATTACTTCTCAGGAGTGAGAACAAGAGAGAGTCGGAAGTATGAAGTTGAGTTACAAAAACTGGGACAAAGTGGAGGGTCAAAGATGCGTTGGAGCAATACGGAGCACTGCAGGAAGTTATCAGCCACGGAGGCTGCATTGATTTACTTCTCACGGGTGAGAACGAGAGACGGTCGGTAATATGAAGTTGAGGGTGCAGGTGCATTGGGGAGCACTGCAGGAAGTGACCAGCCATTGAGGCTGCCTTGATTTACTTCTCTGGAGTGAGAACGAGAGAGTCAGAAGTGTGAAGTTTTGTTTGAAAAACTGGGACGAAGTGAAGGGTAGATGCATTGGGGTGAATTTGGAGCACTGCAGGAAGAGACCAGCCATGCAGGCTGCATTGATTTACATTTCGGGAGTGACAGAGAGTCCAAAGTATGATGTTGCGTTATAAAAAGTGGGACGAAGTGGAGGGTCATAGATGCATTGGGGCGAATTGGTGAGAATGTATGTCAATCAATCAATCAATTTTATTTATAAAGCCCAATATCACAAATGACAATTTGCCTCAGAGGGATTTACAGAATACGACATCCCTCTGTCCTTTGGACCCTCGCAGCGGATAAGGAAAGTGCAGTAGCTCAGTCCATAGAGACTTGGGTTGGGAACTGGAGGGTCGCCTGTTCGAGTCCCTGTCCGGACCAAATATGGAGTGTGGACTGGTGGCTGGAGAGGTGCCAGTTCACCTCCTGGGCACTGCCGAGGTGCCCTTGAGTAAGGCACCGAACCCCCAAGCGCTCGGGGTGCCTTACCAAGGCAGCCCCCTCACTCTGACATCTCATCTCTCCACTTTGTGCATGTATAGGTCCTGTTTGTGCATGTGCATGTCTGGACCTGTGTGTTCATGACAAAAAGAGTGAAAAAAATTGAATTTTAATACTTTTAATGAAGTATATTAAAAAAAAAAATTAAAAACTTCCAAAAACAAACACTTTAACGGGGAAGAAAAAATGGTAGAAACCTCAGGAAGAGCAACTGAGGAGGGATCCCTCTTCCAGGACAGACAGATGTGCAATAGATGTTGCACAAAAATTAAAATTAACAGTAATCCGTATGACACAATGAGACAGAAAGAGAGACAGAGACAGACGGTAATGACAGTAGCTTACAACAACATTAATTAAAGTAATAATATTATAATAATTACGGCTATTGTGGTACAATATGTTGAAAGTATATAATAATATCTGATAGCATACATATGTGACAATAATCATATGTGTATAATAACAGTAGAAGTATGACTAATGATAACAGCAGCAGCAGGCATCAGGCAGGACCACAGCAGCAGCGCAACCACAAGTCACACTATCCAGGCACTGCTGCAATATACCTGCGAGATAGTGGAGCATAAAGGCTCCGGAGAAGAAGCTGAGTTAGTGACATGCAGTACAGCCGAGTTAGCGAGATGCAGTAACAGGACATGAGTGTTAGCAAAGGAGAGAGAGAGAGAGAGAGAGAGAGAGAGAGAGAGAGAAGGAGAGAAGGTGATCGGTGTATTATAGGCCTAAGTCAGCCTAACTAGGGGCTAGTACAAGGCAAGCCTGAGCCAGCCCTAACTATAAGCTTTATCAAAGAGGAAAGTCTTAAGTCTAGTTAAGTCTAGTCTTAAATGTGGAGACAGTGTCTGGCTCCAGGACCACAACAGGAAGATGATTCTACAGGTGAGGAGCCTGGTAGCTTAAGGCTCTGGCTCCTGATCTACTTTTGGAGACTTAAGGGACCACGAGTAACCCTGCATTCGCAGGTGGAATGATAGGGCACTATGAGCTCTTTAAGATATGATGGAGACTGACCATTTAAAGCTTTGTGAGTTAACAGTAGGATTTTAAATTCAATTTTGGATTTTACATGGAGTCAGTTCAGAGAAGCTAAAACAGGAGAAATATGATCTCGTTTCTTAGTTCCTGTTAGTACACGTGCTGCTGCATTCTGAATTAGCTGGAGAGTTTTTAAAGACTTGTTAGAGCTACCTGATAATAGGGAGTTACAGAAATCCAGCCTAGAGGTAACAAAAGCGTGGACCAATTTTTCCATAAGGAAATTGGTGCTCATCCAGGTATTTAAGTCTTTAAGGCATTTTTGAAGTTTAGTTAATTCATCAGTTTCTTCTGGCTTTATCAATACATACAATTGTGTATCATCCGCGTAACAATGGAAATTTACAAAGTGATTTCTAAAGATGTTACCTAAAGGAAGCATATATAGAGTGAATAGGATTGGTCCGAGCACAGAATCTAGCAGAACTCCAAAGCAAACTTTAGTACATAGAGATGA
The DNA here is from genome assembly GCF_041903045.1 of Epinephelus lanceolatus. Taxonomy (NCBI): domain Eukaryota; kingdom Metazoa; phylum Chordata; class Actinopteri; order Perciformes; family Serranidae; genus Epinephelus; species Epinephelus lanceolatus. The sequence goes on from NC_135743.1 coordinate 42,647,309, forward strand.
TTCATCATTAACATGAACGAACTGAAAACAATCAGATAAATAAGACTTAAACCAGCTTAGTGCAGAACCTTCTCAGCCAATTAAATGTTCCAGTCTCTGTAGCAGAATTTAATGGTCAATTGTGTCAAACGCCGCACTAAGATCTAATAAAACAAGTACAGAGATGAGTTCTTTGTCTGAAGCAATCAGAAGATCATTTGTAATTTTAACTAGTGCTGTCTCAGTGCTATGATGCACTCTAAATCCTGACTGAAATTCCTCAAATAAATTATTATCATGGAGAAAATCACACAGCTGGTCTGCGACTACTTTCTCAAGGATCTTTGAAAGAAAGGGAAGATTAGACATTGGTCTATAGTTGGCTAACCTCAGGATCCAGGGTGGTTTTTTTTAGAGGAGGTTTAATTACAGCTACCTTAAAGGACTGTGGTACATAGCCTGTTAATGAAGATATATTGATCATGTGTAATATATGACTGTTAACTAAAGGTAAGACTTCCTTAAGTAGCCCAGTTGGGATGGGGTCTAAGAGACACATTGATGATTTAGATGAAGAAATCATTGCGGTCAATTGTTGAAGAGAAATCGTGGAGAAGCAATCTAAATATATATTAGGTCTTACAGCTGTGTTTTAGGGCAGGTAGGTTCCATTTGAGTGCAGGAGGTCATGAATTTTGCCTCTAATAGTTGTCATTAAAAAAGCTCATAAAATCTTTACTGCTAAGGGCTATGTAGCGGTTCACAACTGCCAGTGGCTAGATTAATGGAAAGCTGTTTCCGAAAAGGTAGTTGTGGGTAGAGTAGGAAATTTTCTTTATTATTATTATTATTTTCAGTAATTTCATTCTCCTGTCGCCCCTCATTTCAATGGGAAAACAGTTACTGTAATACTGTAATACTGTAATAGCGGTGGGCCTTGATTTCATCAAAGTAAGCATATTAAGCAGGCACATTATGCACTCTGTTTCACAATGGTATTCACTCATTTCAAGGAAAGCAAGTTGTTCTCTTCGTTTTCATTCATAAAAATGAATAAATTCACTTGCGTATCATGCCGTTATCACCAGCTTGTCTGCTAATTGCTCACCTTTATCACTTCATGATCCATAATCATGCATCACCCATGATTATCTCTTCCTGGTTATCTAATCACAATTTCTGTCTTGCTGATTTATTATCTGCTGGTCTTGGGATTCTATTGGTTCAATTATTTTTACTTTGCTTGCATTTATCATGCTGCTCACTCATTTAATGGTCTTCGGGACCTCACACAAATGCACAGTCACGGTCTGTGGGACCTCATGCTGTATGCACAAACACCCATGGTCTTCGGGACCACTCGCTGTATGCTCATAGGTAGTCTTGCCACCAGACAATCAGAGATCTCCGCCTTCTGACAGTCTGGGGAAACTCCTTTCTAAAGTGTGTTTAACACACCGAAGAAAAGGCCGGCAACAAAGCAACGCCTCTTGCATTTTTGAAAAGGACATGCCCTCCCGGAAATGTGCACTCCCCCTTTTCTCGTCCGCAGGACACAAACACACAGAGAGCTTGACAATGGATGCCAAGAGATTTAACTCCGTTTTATCAAACGTGTGCTCAGTTCACAAGATTGTGGAAATGAAGGACTTACAGTGACTTTGTTTAAAACTTTTAACGCAGTCGGACTATGTTTTAAGAGCACAAGAGTTCAGCAAGCCACCGAAGGACCGCCCTACGGATTTACTATTGGTTCTGCAACGTAGGGAGTTTTTTTAAACTCTGACATTTTATCCGCCCATCTAAACACAAAATCAGGGAGAAAGACATCAGTCTTTAGTTAAGCAAAGTGTCTAAAGACTGACTTGTGAGTCTAGCTCATAGGTGGTACGCGGGACCCCTCCACACTTATTTTTTGTTGGTCGTGCGACCATTTATTTCTGTTTGGCATGTTGACTTAATTTCTGTTTGGTCGTCGGACCCTATTTTACTTTAACCATTTTATTTAAGTTGGTCTTATGACCTTATTATCTGTTTATTATCACCATTATTTCTGTTGTCACAGCTTACTTCATCTCTGGCTTGTATATTATTTGGTGGTTAGACCTCAACACATTTCCATACTGCTTTCCTTTTCAACACTTATTTTGCATCTATCATAATTTTTTTTTTAAATTTTATATACATTATTAATCCCCAAGGGGAAATTCAATTTTTCACTCTGTTTGTCAATTACACACAGGTCCAAACACACACATGCACAAACTGGACCTATACATGCACTCAGTGGAGAGATGTCAGAGTGGGCTGCCCATGACAGGCGCTCCGAGCAGTTGGGGGGTTCGGTGCCTTGCTCAGGGGCACCTCAACAGTGCCCAGGAGGTGAACTGGCACCTCTCCAGCTACCAGTCCACGCTCCATATTTTGGTCCCGACGGGGACCCTCCAGTTCCCAACCCAAGTCCCTATGGACTGAGCTACTGCCGCCCCACTGCAACTAGTTATTGGCTCCATAGCTGTCATTCCAGACATATTCCTTCCACATATTTCTCATCAGAGTTGCATCTCATTTAGGGCTTATTTCTGTCATATACGTAACTATGCACACATCCATTCCATAGTCTTTCATGTTTTGTTTTATGCGTGTTTCTCTAGCTATGCATCTCCCCTTAATTTTCTCTGTACTTATTTATTAGAAGCCTGTTGCCTGCTGGTAAGGTAAAGATCACCTCATGTCAAATGGTCGGTTGTCCCTCTCTCTTCTTACTCCTTCATCCTCCTTAAATCATACCATCTCTACAGGGTCTAATTGCCCAAGACTTTCCACATTTTTATTCACATGTTGCTAAATATTATTTTACCATAAAAACGAGTCTCTCCTGATTGAAATGAAGCTCAGTGTAAGTTCAGTCAGGAAGACTTTCTCCGTGCTCATCCTTTCACATTTCTCTGCATCCCACTCTCACTACTCCCTCTAATCAGCTGACTATGGGTGTTCACTCCTCCTGTTATCCAATCAAACTTTGCCATGATCTCTCTCTCTCAGCCAATCAGGATACCACTGCAAGATTTAAAATCTGCTCTCTTTTCTGCTGCAGTCAGACATCATTTTAGGCAGAATCTTTGCGCCCTTGTCCACCCTGTTCACCTCCAGCCATTGTTCGACTATGGATTCATCACCCTCCTTAAATCATACCATCTCTACGGGTTCTAATCACCAAAGACTTTCTACATTTTTTATTCATATGTTCACATTTTAATAAATATTTTTCAGAACTAACTTCAGAAATCCCTTTGAGGGCAGTGGACTTCCAACATAGATGGTGGACGACACATGCATCAATTGCCCCCTCTGGAAATAGTTGCACACATGGATAGATGCAAACACAGAGGCACAATCACACATAACCTTATTTGTACCCTCATAAGGGCCACGTGAAGGTCACCTGGCTGGTCGACAAAGTGAGAGGCCCAGAGCAGCACAGGACCTTCTGGCTTACTCTATTTTTAGCATCTAAGCTAATCAGACAGGATCAGAAAACCAACAGTTGTCTATTTTGGCACTCAAGCTTAGCAATGTCCTTTGGTTGATTTTGCTATTACAGCATAGTCTGTATCTGACCACTCCACTGAAAACTACTGCGAAGAATGGCTTCCATTTATATCCAACAGCTCTGCGTGATGGCTGGGAAACACAGTGAAGAGGGCCATCTGATACGAGAGTGACATGCTTCTTTTGGCCGGGCGACAAAACAGACAGTTGAGGGAAGGCTGCGCTCAAACACTCACCAAGCCACAATAACACCACGGGCCTTGTGTTCTCTTTAAATCCGTGCCTAGTCATGTCATGAATGTTTTCTGACCTGTATATTCCCACATACACCACTCACCTCTATTTGATATCCACTGGCCTGGCCTCACCTGTTTTGTGGTTGTCACAGTGGAAGTGACATATTGTTGGAGCACCACCCAACCACCTCTCCAGTGGAAATAGTGTTCTCTTTTTTACCTCAGCTGTGCAGTGAATGAGCAGCACTGGTTTTCCTGACTATCTGTCACAAGTTTGACTGCAGCAATTTGTTTGCAGTTGTTTCTGCACTGGCAGGAACGAAGCGAGGAAATAGCTGACTGAGCTGCTCCTGTAAGCTCTTCCATTAAGCAGCAGGTGCCAGTTTAAGTTAATTCATCATAAAAGTACCCCTTAACTGTCCCCAATGAATAAAAGCTCTAAAATTATGAGTCACCAAGATCAGATTTTATCAATGAAATTGTTCACTTAGTGTCATCCACCTTTGATGTAACTGCATATGAATGCATGTTTGGATGATTATAATTGCACAAACCTTATACATGTAATGGTGTCTGAACTGTATGGGAGTTAATTTTGGCCAATCACTAAATATCTACAAGATTTAATTCTGTTCCAGAGATCTGACCCAAAGAAACTGAGCTGAAAGCACCACCTGTCCCCACTTCATTTTTCTACAAAGAAAGAAATATAGCACACTAGGACATCCAAGTGAATAGAAAAGTAGAAGAAAGATTTATATCCTCCCCCACTGAGGACTAAAGTGAAGGGATTCTAACCCTAACCCACAGTCATCATCAATTAAACATCTCAGCAAACTTTTTCTTATATTCATGTAATAATAACCAACATGGACAAAGATCCAAGCAACCTGATGAGCTCTGATTATTTGATATTATGCACACATGGAAATTTTGTCACCAGGTCACCAAAAATACAGCATAAAGATTCTTTCTCTGGGGACAATGAATGTGTAATATCTTAAGTAGTTGTTCATATAATGCCCCCTAGTGGCCTCAAATTTGTGCAACTTTTATTTAGAACAAGACTCAAATGTGTGATTTATTTAGAAGTAAGGATAATTGGTTTAACTTCCCAGCATAATTAGTTGGTAATGTAAAACATCAAAGAAATTAATTGTTGCTTTACACCTCTGTAGAGGTGGTTCACTTGTGAGTTAAGAATTTTTTCCTGACAAGATGAAAAAGAGGAAATATTACCCAAACCACACCATTAGGCTTCGTCGTCTGAGGACTATGACAGATGTTACTATGGTCACTAGCTGTGTACTGGCCAGTAGTTGTGGACATATCTTGTTCTGGATCAAAGCTCTCAACAGAGTTAGCAAACAACTGAACAAAATCACTTATTCTTGGATCCCTCCACTGACGGAGCGAAAGAAGACAAAAAGACAGTGGCAGATCTAGTTAAGAAAACATCACTTCATGCCCTTGAAAACATATCGTTTGAACTGAACTCTCAAATCAATAATCAGCATAAATTGAAATTTCAGCTCTTCCCAATAATATCAAATGTTTATTATTCCTTTTTTTATGATACGATACAATGCGATACGATACGATAGGGTAGAACATTTATTTTACCTCTGCCTCTCTGTATTTTTACATATCCACCTACTTTTCATATTCATACATGGCCTTAAGTAAAATAATCTAATTTAAACTCTTCAAATGATTGTCCTTTTGTTTCTTTTTGCTGAGGAAATGTAGCATTTTTACCGATAAGAAATCCATTTTGTAAATTACTGTAAATGGCAATAAAAACAGCCTTGTTTGACCACAATGCATTTTGTAGTTTATCAGCAGGTTTTGAAATAGTTTTCAAAAGCCCAAATATTACAAAACCTCATCAACCCAAAGAGAAGCAGGCTTTCACCCAAAATGTAGCAATATTCTCTCTCCAACGGGATCAACATCAGCAAAATGTTAAAAACACTGTACACAGTGTATTCTATAAGCCTCTATGTAAGAACAGGTGAAGAGTTTGTGTGCGCAGAGCTCTCTCTACACTCAGCTGTCAATCATCAGTCCTGCAGAGAGGCTTCAGAATCAATTATGCCCAGTGGTTCTCATGATTGGTGTTTGCTTACTGAAACATTATCACCCCCTAAAAAATATAGCTGCCCTCTTACAGCTGTGAAACGGTATTAGCTCTGTATCTGTCTGTTTCTTTGTTTACTTGTCTGCCTCCATCCTCGTGTACTTGCTCTTAGTCAGTTGTTTAACAGAGAAGTTATATATGTGTGTGAGTTGTCATCACTCCTGCTAACAGAATGTGAATTGCACAGTATGTTTTCATTTTATTTTTAGAACAGCCATACATGTACTGTAAACAGTGATTCATGTGGAAACTGGTTCAACCTCCATTCTTCAGGCTTCTTCTTTGCTTTTACAAACCATTTGGGGTAAAAAAAAAAATTGTATATGGAACATGGAAAAGAGAAAACTTAAGGAGTGAAGAAAATAAAAAGGAAGAAAACAGTATATATTTTATAGCTCATTTGCTCAGTCCAAATATAATCTTTGTTTTATTCTTTTTTTAAATTTACATTTCGGGCTCTAGTTTCACAGACCAGGCGAGGCAGGGGCGCAGCGCACCTGCGCTTCACCAACTGGGTGTGGCCAGGCGGATTTTGCAAGTTTGGCACACTGTACGCGCTGGCGCAACTACTCATCTGTCCCACCTCCGTCCCTCCTACCTGCGCAAGTCGGAAAGAGGGAGGAGAGAAGGCGTGAAGTGGGTTTTACACACATCACACCAATCAAATGAGCCCCTCTCCTCGCCCTTAAATGCGCCGCATGAAGGCGTAATGAGAGTTTACTCAATTCGCCATGGCAGAAGAGAGCAGCAGCGTCAGATGGCCAAACTTCTCCCAGGAGGAAACTGATGTTTTAGTCCGGGAGGTCCAAGCTCGCAGTGTCCGAATATACAAAACTGCGAGCAGACCTCCACGGGCTGATGATGCAAAGGTAGCCTGGGAGGAGGTCACCACAATTGTAAATCAATGTTGCGTTTCTCTCGTGCGCACGCGCACTCTCTCTTTCTCTCTCTCTCGCAGTCTCACTCTGTTTCTTTTCTTTTGACTTTTCTAAGATGACAGATGCTAAATATATACTCCCTATCTGATGCTGTGGCTGTTTGTGTTTGGCTGAGAGGGATGTGAACTCATTAGTTTTGTTAATCAAATCAGGTTGGGTTTCCATTACGCGTACCAAACGTGCCAAACGGTGCCAATCCCCTTTGATCTGACATCAGATGTGACGGGACAGTCGATATAGAGATATATTTATGTGCTGATTGCAGATAGTTGCATTGAATAGTGTTTTTTTGGGTATTCATTGCATTATTAATGTGCCAATATTCTGGAAACCTGCCTGTGAGGTTTTGGTGACGTGTGCACACTGTCCACTGGTCAGCCAAACTTCGGCTTACACCGGCTGTGCTCCCCCTGCGCTGACAGTAGACATGCTTTCAGCTGGCAAGCTTTTAGGGCACCTTCGGCGAAGCCTTTTGGCACAAAACTGTCACTGCGCCAAGCTGGATCTGTCGACACCTCCCCCTGCTGCGCCGCCACACCCATCTCAGTGCACCTCGGTCTGCCAAACTACCAAACTGAGCGCACCTCGGGTTGCGCTGCTTGAAATAGCTCTGCGTGGGGTTCGCCACCCTGCGCCACCCTGCGCTGCGCCGGGAAACTAGAGCCCAACATGTTGTTCAGTTTCCCTTCCCTTTTTGAAAATTGCTATCTCATTATCAAAACTATGGATGCTCCGATTTATTGGCCACAGGTCGCCATCGGCCATATTCGCCTTGTTGACTGCCATAGAAAATCAGCAAATAAGATGGCCTTTAGCAGATGGCAGTGGCCAGTGTTTTTCCATGTCACATCAATTTTGCACAGGCTAAAAAGCATGCCTTCCATGGTTCAACAATAAAACGATAGAAAACTTGTTTTGCACAAACAAAGATTCTCCCCATGATGCCATCAGAGAGACAGGATGCAGGAAAATTGTCGTGTCAAGGGACACACCATATTGTTTCCTTAATAATACTACATTGTGAACTACAAATACGTGTTGACACTGGCAGGAAGAGAGCTAGTTAACTGCTTGCTGTATAGCCAATGGCCGGAACTAACTGCTGACGGAGGTTGCATTGAGTTACATTGTGATGCGTTCAGGCAAAGTATCATATCAATGAACAGTTCATGTAATATCCTACGAAAATGCACACAGTTTGTATGATATCGTACAAATTAGTGCCAAATAAATTACATTGGGTCCTTAATGTACAGTTACATGATTAACATAAAGTTACGGAGGTTATGTTTAGGAAAAGAAACACACTTAGGTGTCTTTAGGTTTAGGCAAGTAAAGTTACTGTGGTTAGGTTTCGGAAAAAGAACACAGTGAGGATGTACCTTAAAAGCACTTGAAGTTCACTCAAAGTTCTCACTGTTCTGAATATGTGTCTCCAGGGGTTCCAGGGGCAGTCTCAGGAGAAAATCTTGGTTTTTGTGACCCATCCACCACCCAAACCTGCCTACTTAAAAGACTGCTTGGGACTGCTTTCTTGTTTACTCCTGTCAGCACACTGGTCAGATGATCACAGCCTTTCAAAATATGGGATATGGATGAATTGGGGTGCATTAATTTTTGTAGGAAAATGTACAAACAGTTTGTGAGAACTGCCTGGTTAAAACTATCTTTGGTAAAATTAAGTTTTAGCGGAAGACAAATTATAGTATTCTCATGATGTGTTCAAATGTAATCTTGTAAAACACTGTTTTTGGTGAGAAACTTGAGCAAGATATTAGAGAAGGAATTATGATATACAACAAAATAAACAACAACAAAATAAAACAAAATCTTCATTATTGTCTGTCAGCCAAGTTGTTATTTAAACCATCAGTATTGGCAGCAGCCCTGAATCAGTGCATCCCTAATTAAAACCATCTGTGTATTTTATTTTTATAATGCAGTTCACTGTAATGATGCCTTGTAGTTGGTTAAAGGTACCCATCTACTTTATTTCTATATTGTGTTAGTGTGGCTGAAAGGGGTAGTGTCTGTTTAAATTGGCTTTATTCTTCAATTGTAATTACATTTGTATATTTCAACACAAGTTTTCAGAGACAAAGACAGAAGAACATCATCTCTGGTAGCCACTTTATTGATCATGTAGGCAGATACTGGACTGCCTTTAGGCCTGAGGTTAGTTCAGGGATGCCCCGCCTCACAAATCAAACATGCTTCATTTACTTCTTATTAGGGGCTATTAGTGGCCCAGGCTAAGAGATGCCATATTTGTTGCCAGGGGCAGCAGGAAGATAGATGTGCATCTCATGTTGATCCAGTGGGACTAATTCCTCCCATTAACACTGCGCCCTGTTTGTTCCAAAGGAGAGCACTGCCAAAGTACACAGTTATGTAGCAACAGGTGGAGCAGAAAGCTTTACTAAAATGGAAAAGGAGAATCAGATTAAATGATGGGAATCAAGAGCATGAAATGAAGCTCCATTGTTTCAGGAGACTGTTTACAGTCACACTCAATTTAGAATAAGTGTGGATCATTTTTCTTGGGAAGAAAATTTGTAATTAATAGGATATATGGGACAAAATAAATAAAAACGTCTTGATTTTACTACAGTTGAGGCTAGTGGGATTTTTTTTCCTCTTTGGACACAAAAGTATTGGACATATTAAAATTCTGACTTGATTTGATGTTAATCTGTTCAATAGTGGATAAGATATTTCTTTCTGAACCAGAGATTTAAACCTGCTGGTGGCACTAGAGGAAAAGGGGATCACCAAAGGAGATAGGATCCATCCTCTGTTGACCAGAATGCTTCAACAATTGTCATGGCAATGCATCCAGTAGTTCCTGAAATATTTCAGCCTGAAACAAAGTGGTGAAATTCCCAGCTGCAAGCATGGCTAAACAACTATACCACTGTTCTGCACCTACACATGCAGTCACATACACATATAAATAGAATGTTTCTTAGAAGTGCCATTAGCTGTGCTGTTAAGTCTTTGTTTTCATCACTTGCCATCAATCTCTCACAGCTTCTCTCAACACAGTGTCACCACTTTATTATGCAGGCTTGTTCTTACATTACAGTAGAGACAGAGGAACATTTGCACAACCAATTTGCAGTGGTTTGCAGCCAAGAGGATCCTGCTTTACTACATCATCATCGAGGCGGGTTGGTAGAACCAATGACATGGTTTGGTAGCCAGACCTGACACCCAGCTGTCACAGTGGGTGGTATGGCCATCAGCAAATCAACCCATATTGCACCATTGATATATAACACAGCATGGAGTGAGAAAGCCCAGCTTCAGTCTATTGGTGAAGTATCCTCACTTAACCCTGAAAAAAGTGGTTGTAGGCATTCAACTAGAAATGCACAGTCACGTTCCCTGCCTTCTGATCAATATTTTAACTGTACATTAAATGAACAATTTAATGTCCCAATGCATTTTCAAGATTTGCAGGTGTGGAGTGTGCATGTTCTCCCATGTTCTGTGTCAGTGTGAGTTTTTTCCAGGTACCTCCGGCTTCCTCCCACAGTCCAAGGACATTTCATTGATGGCTCTAAATTGACAGTAGGTGTGAATGTGAGTGTGAATGACTGTCTGTCTCCATGTGTCAGCCCTGTGATAGTCAGGCGACTTGTCCAGGGTGTACCCTGCCTCTTGCCCAATGTCTGCTGGGACAGACTCCAACATGAGGTGATGCAATAGTCAGCTCTCGTCCCTCTGTTAGTTCTTTGATGTCACTTTGGTGTGTCTGGCAGAGAATAGAGCACATTGTACCCATCCTCAAATCATTTTCATCCTTTTTAATAAGATAAGATAGACCTTTATTAATCCCACAATTGAGAAATTCCAGTGTTGCAGTAGTCAAGAAGAGAAGAGTGAGATAAAGTTTTTTTTAAAACTAAGCATGCAAAGATACAAAAAATACAAGAAACAGCAATAAATAATGATGAGCAATGGCCTAAAGGAGAGCATATTTAGTGCAATAACTGTATGTGCAAAAAGACAACAACAAGGGGGGGCAGTGATGCAGTGTAAAAATGTTAATGAATATTGCTGAGTGACTTGTAAAGTGTAAAAGTGTAAAGTGTCCATAGTGCAGTTTATTGTGAGCAGTGCTGGTTATGTAGCCTGACAGCAGCAGGCAGGAAGGACCTGCAATAGGGTTCCTTCACACACTTTGGGTGAGTCAGTCTATCGTTGAAGGAGCTCTCCAGAGATTTTATCTCCTCCTGCAGAGGATGGGAGTCATTAGTCCTCAGAGATGACAGCTTGGCTGTCATCCTTCTTTCTCCCACCACCTGCACTGAATTCAAATAAACACAAGAAGTTTGTGCTCTAAAAAAAAAAAAAAAAAAAAAAGGATCAGCACTCAGTGAATAACCTCCTAAGCCCTACGATAAGCTATTATGGCAAGGCTTAACTATACAGACCATTGAGCAGTGAAAACTAACATGTCTTTGGGGTCATCGGGTGGGAACCTCCTTTCACCAGTGTTTCGTCTAGTTGGTCCCACGACACCTCCAGGAGGCTAGACAGTGATCTCTGGTGTCCCAGAGACACTCCCCTAATGCCAGGTCTCACTGCTCCCCACACTAACCGAACAACCTCCTTTACCTTACCTATACTACCACAGAGGAGGTAGACCCAGGGAAGGAAGCCTTGTTAGGCTATCACACTCCCCCGCCGGGTTAGGCTGTACAGTCTACCTCCCCAAGACTAGCCCTCACAACAGAGTCCAGAGAGCATCCCAGGACAGAGCTGGCCTTCTTGATCAGCCTGTCCAGTCTCTTCCTATCTGCAGCCGAGACACTGCTGCCCTAGCAGACCACTCCGTAAAAGATGGCTGATGCCACCACAGTGTTAAAGAAGGTCTTCAGGAGCGCCCCCTGCACTCCAAAAGACCTGAGCCGCCTCAGCAGGTAGAGTCTGCTTTGGCCTTTCCTGTACAGTGCTGTTGTGTGATCAGTCCAGTCCAGTTTATTGTTAAGATGAACACCCAGGTACTTATAAGATGTCACCATCTCAAAGTCTTTTCCCTGGATGTTCACCGGTGTTGGGGGGAGGAGTCTGTGCCTGCAGAAATCCACCACCAGCTCTTTGGTTTTACCCGTGTTGATCTGAAGGTGGTTCCTCAGGCACCAGTCCACAAAGACCTGGTTCAATATCCACCAGAACACAGTTTAAGGCTTGTCTGTAAAGCTCTGAATGATCTTATATGTCCGACCTCCTGAGAAGCCATGAGCTAGTCAGACCTCTCAGGTCATTTGGTTCTAACATTCTAGCTTAACCAAGAGTCAATTAAAAGTCCAGCTGAGCTGCACTTGTGCTTGTTGTGAATGGTTATTATTATTACTATGGTTATTATTACTGTTATGATGATACTGTATTATCATCATCATCATCACTTTTATTGTTCTTGTTGGAATTCTGTCTTTCTCCCTCCCTGCCTCCTTCGCTCTAAAGCACATTTAGTCTTCCTCTGGGTATTAAATGTGCTATATAAATAAAGCTTGTCATGCACATGTCAAAAACAACACACTGTAAGCTGTGCCAGAGATGTGTGGTTGTTGTAGTGATTCCCTGACCAACAGTCCATAAAAAGTCAGAAATGTCTTAATGCCCCTGAAGGTGTCTACAACATCTCACAGTCACAGCTCAGCAGACTACCCATGTCTCAGGCTAAAATAACACTGGTGGCCAAAATGTTGACCATGTGGTCAAATCTAAATCTGTGGATGTGTATTTGCGTGGGCAGCATGTTTTATAACAAGGAAAGTGAAAGCATGGATTTGAGGAAAAATGCCTGTTTGCGCCACAGGGAACTGTAATAATAGGGCCACAGGCTGGAAGACGTGAACACTGTCATCCACGTTGCACGCCAACCTCAGGGACACAGCGAGCCTGCCAATGATGCTCGGTCAGATAAATGTGGGCCATGTCACATTTCTTTGCTGTAACAAGCTTTTTTACATGCAATTACAGGCATGCGGAATGGGTTTGCTCAGCAATACAGGAGCATTTTTAGGTCCCTAAAGCACTCAGTAAATTGACTGGGTCAGTCCTCATAGACTATTTTTAGGGTGGAAATGGCCTTTTTCCACATGAAGCGTGACAAACGACCTTATAGCAACAGGTCTGCGTGCAGGAGTAAGCCAAAGGAGAGAAAATATATTTTGCATATGCTGACATGGCCTATTATGTGCTGCAGTTGGAGAATCTTGTTTCCTGTGTCTTTTGTTCCATCAGGTTGAGGGACTTTTACTCCGACATGCAGCTGTAAAAAGCTACATATTCTTCCTTGATGGACATTTCATTTCCTTTGCTATACAAAAGTGGTTTCTCCCTCTGTAAATTATTGAACTGCATTTTTTTCCACAGGTCACATTCTTGGTTTTTCATTTTTTGGAATGTGGCCATAAAATCAAAGTGTATGACGCTGACCTTGCAGCCACAGGTGGCCTAATCTGTCAGCCTCTTTAATAAGGAAACTGAAAATAATTTCACATAACTCACCAGGAGTGTTATGGTGCTGTAATTTGTAACCCTTTTGTTTCTGACAAAGTTGAGGCCTGGTTATTATGCAGACAGTTAACTGTGAAATAAATGGCCTTGATCCGTACAAATATAAGGAGCGGTCAGGCAATCAATGAAACATTTCTGAAAGTGTTTTCCTAACTCCTTTGTAGTGTGAGCGCCTACACATTCGAGCAGTCATGCAGGAGCTGTAGATTTTCAGAGTCAATGACCAGAAAATCATCATTCCCACAAAAGCAGTAACCTTATCACCACTGACCACACAAACATCTCTCTGTGTCGCCACTTTAAACTCAAGACAACATCTTTTTCCAAGGCTAACACTGGATCAAATTTAGACATTACAGTAATGGGCCTTTTTCACTGTCACCTTTGGAGGCACCGAGTCAAGCCATGCCACGCCAATTTGCATTTCCATCATCATTCTAGATGCGCTGTGACATGCCCGCCCTCAAGTCAGCTAGTGGTGATGTCTCGCCAACCACAGCCAACCCTCAAACAAGCCGTGTGTGTTGCGAGACTCTACTCACCTCTGTCTGCAAAAGACCAGAGAGAAAGGTATTTTTAAAAGTCTCTGTGTTCAGCTCTCTGAACTTTTGTAGCTTCTAACTGAATCTTCGTGGTTTGGAGTTTTGTTTCTCTCCTGCATCCTGTTTTTACTTTATATATCTGCTTAATTTCACTGTTTTATGTTCGCTTTTAGCCGTATTTGAAGTTGTGTGAAGTTGCTGCTTTTTTTTTATTTTGCTGCTTCACAATAAAAGTTTTTACATATACACAAAATGGGGGATTTTATTTGTGAAGAATCTATAGGAAATGAAATGTGCTTATCACTGAATTAGCAGAACTTTGTTAGCGGCTTTTCCTCAATAAGGCAAGCCTAATAAAACCGCAGGGAGGAAGAGTAAAAGCAGTAACAGCCACAGTGAGATGTTAGATGAAGAGCTACCGACAACAGGCTCTTACTGCACCTCTTCAAACAGCTCACCTTCAACAGGAAAACGTCTTTTACTTGCCCTGCTGTGGAAAAACACATGCAACAAATGTAACAGTAGATTTTAGGGCTGTAGTCTCCTGGCCGACTAGTCGATTATTTGGTCGATATGCTCTCGTCCGACCAAATTCTCATTGGTTGAATAATCGCCGTGTTACTCTCGTCAGGAGAAAAGTGCTACATCAATAGCTTTCCAGGATTAATCCATTATTTCCTGTGGCAGGAGGGACAGGCTAAGTTACCTGTAAAAATGGGGTGTTTTCACCCTACACTCAGCATCGCGGTGACGCAGACCTCCTGTCGGTTTCTGTAAGCTGACACCATTTCCTTCAGTGGAAATGAAGCTTGTATTTACTTGTATTTCACAAATAAGAAACAATAAAATGTGAAGACAGTAAAGCCTCCACTAAAATAGCATTTTAAGTCTTGTGTGTGATTTATCCTTCAGAGATTTATACTTCGGGATTTATCCTGGCTTCATATGAGCAGAGGAAATCTCCGCTTGTCGCTAGGCTAATTTATACAAGATAAAATGCCGTAGGCTGGCGCTAATAACGTTAGCATGTTGTATTTGTTTGGAAAATGTGTTTAGTGTGACGGTTGTTTTGTCTGTGAATCTTGTGAGCTGTAATGGAGCCAAACTATGTGCCGTTACCTTTGTTACATGTTGCTGTTGTCCCTGACTTTATATGAGAAGAGGAAAAGATCGCTAGAGGCTAGGCTAATTTATACAATGTAAAATGCCATAGATTTGTGCTAATAACGTTAGCATGTTGTATTGGTGGGGGAAATGTGTTCGGATAAAGACAAGTGTTTGTCAGTTCTGTGAGTTATAGCGAAGCTGATTTGTGTACTTGAATATGTTTGAAACTGTCTCTGTTAAGCCATATTTAATGTGTGTTTTGAATCAACTAAACTTTACAGCACTTAACACAGTCTTCCACTGCCAACTAGCGTTTTGGAGGTGTAACTGCAGAGTGACACAGACACACCACTGGAGAAGTACAAATAACGTGCAGATTTTTTTTTCCCCACGACTAATCGATTAGTTGAAGATTATGTATGACTTTAGTCGACCAAGATTTTCTTTGGTTGACTACAGCCCTAGTAGACTTTATCCGTGGTTAAGCCTTCTGCTTTTAAACATCATCACTCAAGACAAGCTGTCATCAGTTCAAGACACACCTTCAAGCAGGTAGCCCTGTTGTAATGGAAATGCAAATCCCTGCTGCCAAAGCATAACTGTCGAAAAGGGGTATCTGTCAGTGTTATTTATATCATTATTATTCATCATGGTGTGCACTCATTGTGCATGCTGTAAGCCATGGGTGATCCTTTTAGCTCCAGTGGTCAAATGGAGTGTGCACAATGTCCACTGCAAGCTGAAAATCACACCCCATTACCAATCTGTTTTCTACAGCGGTTATGAGGAGGGTTATGGCAGTTGATGAAGCAAACATTCACCATTTCATTGTTTTCAAACTGGATAAGATATTAACTCAACAAGTCGTCCACTAGTACTCGGTATCTACTGTAGCATGCGTATCGTAATGTCCCACAATGTTTTGCGTTGCTCACTACCACTCACATCACAATTCTTTTCTCTATAGCACAGCACTGCGACACTGTAGAGTCCTCTGTCCCATGTCAATTTAGAATCAGAACTGAAAACCTGAAACAAGTTTATTGCCAAGTAGGTTTTCACATACAAGTAATTTGCCTTGGTGTTTGGTGCATGGAGCATCAGGGTCCTGGCTGCGCACAGGTCTTGGAGGGATGGCAGACTGCAACCAATCACCTTCTCAGCAGAGCTTTTTAAGTCAATGGAGGCTGGTGGCTTTGAAGAGAGCATAGACATGGAACTGAAACCATAAATGACTTCCCTGCTGGAATGGGCTGTCAGATGGAAAGATTAAGTGCTGAAACACTCTTATTATAACATACACTTAAACTAATATAGATTTTTTTTTAGGTGGGACCTGAGGTGGCTAAAACACACTTTGCTGCTGGCCCTGATCTGCTGCTTCTCTAAACTAGTGGCATGCTGGCAGACATCTACTGTTGCTAACACGCTATGGATATGTACCTCATATAACCCCACTACAAAAAATCTAAATCTCAAATAATTAGGGCTGGGCGATAAATCGATTTTATCGATTAATTCGAATTTGTAGTTTAGGCCGATTTGTTTTAATGAAAATCGAGTTTCTACAATCCGCCACCGCCGCTCCACACTGGACTCCCGTAGTTCAGAGTGGGCTCACCCATCCCCCCTGCACGCTTGATACACAAACAACATGGCAGCGAGCGCTTAAGAACTCGTTCTCAAGAAAGGGAACGAGTTCTTCAGCGCTTTTGTGTGCTCACCTGTGTCTGTGAGTGTGTGTGTGTGTGTGTGTGTGTGTGTGTGTGTGCGCATCAGGGCCGAACTCCGCCATGCGCGACACAGAGAGCAGGAGGAGGAGGAGGATTTTAGACGCGCACCGTGTAGGGACATAAATGACATGCCGTTGTGTAAATAAGATAAATAAGTGTTAACAACGCCAAGCTGGCAGACCCCCGAACCGTAGTAAAGGGACCTCTGAAGACCATTAGCTCCTTTAGCTTATGTTAGCTCGTTGTGGCAACAACACATAAACAACGGGACTTCGTCTGCGTTAAAGAACGGCACTTTATTTTCAGCACTGCAGGGATGATGCACAGCCTCTGACATCAGTGTCTGACGTTTACATAGAGGGAAATAACTCAAAAACAGCATGCAGAAGTGCGTAGGCTTCTTCACTGTGGCTGCTCGATGTAAACAACAGAGCACATGCCTCACTTTCTTCCTGGGGCACATCCGTCTGACGTCACACACCATACCCGGCGCACTAACGTCTCATATCTCCAACATCAACTACACACATACACAACTCCACACACACAAGCCACACACATCAGGCTCAGCCTGTAACATAAGGCTATTTAGTTTGATTAATAAAAGGACAAGGTATAGACCTGTTCTATAGCAAAGGTAACCTTAAATGACTTCTGTTGTGATCCAATATGATGGTAGGGGAAACACTGCCGTATGTTAAGAAAGGGGTCTGGTGGAAAGCAATCATAGATGCAGTCGCCATGTATATTGCAAGAGATATGGTGCCCATATACAGGCTACCGTGGAAAAGCTGGGGTTTATTCACATGCTGAAAGTTTTGGACCCCAGGTATGTGCTACCAGGCTGCAAATATTTTTTTTTTTTTTTTTAATGAGGAGGGGAAAAAATCGATTTAAATCGTGAATCGGATTTTTTGTGAAAAAATCAGAGATTTTTTTTTTTTTTTAAGGCCATATCGCCCAGCCCTACAAATAATTAAAACTAATAGTCTTCAGCTATGTTAGCAGCTCTGTGAGGCATTACTTAGATACAGCAGTAGTTTGTGCTAAATGTTAACATGCTCACTGTGACAATGCTAACATGCTAAAATTTGATAATAAGCGCCAACCACAAAGTACAGCTGAGCCTAATAAGACGGTCATCAGTTTTGCCCTGTTCAGCAGGACATACATCAAAGTATTTGACAGATTAAAATGTTGTGTACCAAACACCATGTGAGTCAATTTAAAGAACCAGTGTCTAAGATTTAGAAGGATATGAAACTGAATATAATATAATAAGTATGTGTTCTTTAGTGTATAATTACCTGAAAATAAGAATTGTTATATTCTCCCTACCTTAGAATGAGACATTTATGTCCATAGGCAGTGGGTCTTTGTTGATGAAGCTTGCAATGAATCTCTATGTTTCTACAGTAGCTCAGAACAGACAAACCAAACACTAGCTCCAGATAAGGCCATTTGCATTTCCGTGTTTTTGTGTAAGCCATTGTAGTAAGAAGCCCAACTGCAAAGTGCAGAGCCGGTACGGGGTCTGCCCATTGGTCTGACAGCCCATTATTCCGACAACCCATTGGTCCGACATCCCATTGTTCCAACCATATTAAACCCATTGTTCCGAAGTCCTGTTGTTCTGAAATCATCATGATGCCCTGTGGTTAAGGTCTGGTTAGGTTTAGGCACAACAACCACTTGGTCAGGGTTAGGAAAAGATCATGGTGTGGGTTAAAATGAAAAAGAAAGTGGCAAACACATAAGCCGTGAGCCTGCTTCGCCTCAAGCCTTTCCCAGCTGACCCAGAGCCGGTCACGGCGCACCATCAAGGCAGAAATACGCCCGCCAGGAGCCATTCAGCACCGTGGAGAGCTCCCCACACAACCCGGACCCCAGAGTTAATAACAGAAGGTTATGGTGTTTCATTCTCTCCTCTCTATGACACTTGTATCTCGACCAGTAGCCTAATTTTATTGCGTTTGATGATCCTCTATGGTACACAAATACCTATAGTATAGCCTAGTAGAACTACCTATAGTATAGCCTAGTATAATCACATATCGGAACAACGGGACGTCGGACTAATGGGATGTCGGACCAATGGGCTGTCGGACCAATGACATGGACCCGCCGGTACACTAATAAGAAACATGAAACTACTTCATCCAGTGTTTGTAGCAATTTAAATCGTTCGGTTACATTGTAACCTTGGTTCTCTGAGTGACTAGTAGTTATATCATAACTATGGGAATTAGCCCCATCTGGGGTAATGATGTGGAAAATTAATAATCTTTAAGACACACCACTTTATGTTGCCAGCATGTGCCAGGCTATAAAAGCCCCACCTTGCGCATGCATCTACTGATTAACATTGATTAACAGTGGCCTTGAGCCTGGGTAGATAATCTCTACCCATTAATGCATTAACAACAGAAAATACCCAATAGGTGTGTACAGACCACACCAATAAACTATAAACAAATGTACAACATCTTGTGCATTCAACGGTCAGTGACACCGCCAGGCACTGTGTGCCACTGTACTGATGCCCAGGCACCAGACGCAACCATAAGCACGATCAACCCCGCCAGACGCAGGGGTTGGGTGCAGGAAGCCTGCTCAGTTGGCCAGCCAACTGCCAGGCCACTGACAATAATATACAACATCACCCTGGCTGGGTAAGGTGCCCCCCCCCAGCTCAGGGGCATGGAATTTCATGGCTCCCCAAAGGAGGTGACAGCAGCCACATTCAGACAGTAAAATCTGGTAAATGTGGATGGACTTGACCATGTAGCAGCTGCACAGACCTCTGAGAGGGTGGTACCCTGCCACAAGGTCCAGGAGTTAGCTACGCCTCGTGTTGAGTGTGCCCACGCACCCAACGGTACTGGCATGCCAGCACCTCTGTAAGCCTGCTGAATTGTCTCCACGACCCAATGAGATAGCCTAGCCTTCGACACCAGCTGGCCCTGGCACTGGGCCTTAAAGAAGACAAAGACTTGGTCTGTCTTTCTAAATGCTGCAGCGCACCGGACATAGACCTTCAGAGCTCTAACAGGACAGAGATTTGAGTCTTTTTGACCCTCACTAGTCAAGTCAAGTCAAGTCAAGTTTATTTCTATAGCACATTAAAAACAACCTCAGTTGACCAAAGTGCTGCACAGGCTGTGCATGTAAATACATATAAACAAATATAAATAAAATAAATATAAACATCCCTCTCTAAAACACATGGTAAAAATAAACAATAAAACATAATAAAATGACCAATAAAACATCATAAAAACAAATCAAGATAAAATAAATAGTACTAAAACCAAGATCGTATTCTTAACTAGTGCTGAAAGCTAGTGAGAAGAAATGGGTTTTCAGCAGGGATTTAAAATGCTCAAATGCTCAGTCTGAGCAGCTCTTATATGCAGTGGCAGGCTGTTCCACAGATTGGGGGCTGCCACCGAGAAGGCTCTATCACCTCTACTTTTAAGTCTAGATCTGGGAACCTCCAGCAGCAACTGGTTTGTAGACCTCATTGCTCTGACTGGGGTGTGGGGGTGTAGCAGGTCAGACAGATAGGATGGTGCCAGGCCGTTAAGACTTTTAAAAATGAGTAATAAAATTGATAAAACTGGATCCTAAAAGAGACTGGAAGCCAATGTAGGGAAGCCAGTACAGGTGTAATGTGGTCACAGCGTTTTTTTCCCTGTTAATAGGCGGGCAGCTGCATTTTGAACAGCCTGCAAATGGCGCAGTGAAGACTGGTCAAGTCCAGCATACAGAGAGTTATAATAGTCTAAACGAGACGAGATAAATGCATGAATTACTCTCTCAAAGTCATGTGGAGGGAGATAGGCCTTCACCTTACTGAGGAGTCTAAATTGAAAGAAGCTCGTCTTGACAACTGAACTGATCTGTTTATCCAGTTTAAAAAAAGCATCAAATATCACTACCCTCCTTGGAGGGATTGTAGGGTCGCAACTCTAACAACTGATTCAAATGAAAGTCTGTGAGTACTTTTGGCAGGAATGCAGGGTTTGGACGCAACATGACACCAGTGTCATCTGGCAGGAAACAACAGCTCTTATCCACTGAGAGAGTGTGCAGTTCCCCCACTCTTTTGGCTGATGTCACTGCCAAGAGAAAAAACACTTTAAGAGACAGCCACTTAATGCTGACTGACTCCAGAGGCTCAAAAGGTTCCTGCTGCAGGGCAGCCAATGCCGTACCCAGTAGGGGTGCAATAATACAGGTAGCCCATGGTATGGTCCGTACCTCGGTTTTTGGGCCACGGTTTCGGTTTGGTTTCGGTACGTGTTTTGTGCGTAAAGAGAACAATAATTTTTCCCAAAAAATTATCTCTTTATTAGGGACCTCGGCTGAAGGCCGACACAGGCGACACATTTTAAAACCATCTCAATCTGCCTTAAAATGGCCACTGCAACCCGTACGAATGTCGTAGAAAGATCAAAACAAAACTGGCTTGTTCGTCTCTTCGAGACCTACAAATCACTCACTGATACCCCTGACGGAAATACAACAGGAAGTGAGCTATTGCCTCAGAAAGTAACATGAGAAAATGTGGAGAAATTGGTATGCTCAGATTGACGATTAGACCCATGGTTTGGGAATTAAAGGGAGGTGTTCGAGAGATTTCAAAGACACCTCCACCTGCCTGCTCACACACAGCTTGTCTCTCCCTCTCAGTGACAGACTCAGCAGGGGCGTAGCACATCATTTGAGAAGTGAGGGGGCCACACTGTTCAGAGGTCTATTGAGTGATTTATCATCCTCTCGCATTCAATTGCACTTCTCCTTAGCGGCTAAAGAACCACATAACCATACACAGCCACAGTACAGCACCAGGGGACCGACTTTAGTTCTTTAAAATTATATCCTATCAAAATCTAAAGTTTTAGCAAGCTGTGAGCTAGAGTGGAGAGTGGTCTAAAATCGTCTAAAAGTTTTGTCTTTAACTGTCTACGTGAGCTGGAGGCCAAACAGCATGAGGCCAAGAAGTCCCGCCCAACGCTGCTCGCAGCTTTAATTTTGCTTGACTTTGCACTTGATATGCTGCTGTATTGTGCTACAGCCTATTCAAGTGTTGGAATTTGACAGAAATGACATGCCGTTGTGTAAATAAGATAAATAACATAAGGCTGTTTAGTTTGTTTAATAAAAGGACAAGGTACGGGGCAGGGCAAAACCTAAATGAATGAATGAGATTTGTATGAAGCCGGTGCTTCTTCAAACTTATGTCTCTCAACTCCTCCGCTTGCATTTGCCATGGCTCTCTGTTTGTTTTTTCCGCTTCTTTTCTGTGTGAGGCGAGCATCACTTTCCCCGGGTCCAGTTACAACAGTGTGAGGGGGTGAGTGGGCGGAGCCACAACAGTGATTGGACATTAAGTTGCAGGGAGGGCTTTTGTGCAGCAGGCTGACTCGGGCGTTCTCTTTATACATCCATGGACTCGGCCTGTGGATAGGCACACACACAGTGGCCTGTAAAGCATCAATGCAAAATTAATTGCAAAACTGAAAACCTGTGGTCCATAAGGGCGTATTGATCCGTGCAGTGTGGGCTGAACGGTTCAATATTTTACCAAGGACCATTGTATCCCTAGTACCCAGGTCCCACGGTGGAATGGCCGGCCTCCTGATGCACAGTGCAAGCCTCTGCGCTACCCTTCAGGAAATAAGAGATGAGGCTGCAGCCACCATCTGCAAGCCTATAATCTCCTTTACGAGCAGCCTTGATAGCTGCTACCATGCCTCTAAGGGTATAAGGTGATTTTCCTGCCTCAGGCAGCCTCTGCAGGTCCTGGAGCACCTCTGAGGCTGCACATGTCAGTGCGTCAATCCAGTTAGTTGTGCACCATGATGCAAAGAGCTTCCACATAAGAGTATGCAGCCCTCGTAGCCGGTGCCCGACCACCACTGACTGCGCAAGTCCCAAGAACTATCACTGGTCCGGCCCTATCACTGGCCAAGTCCGGCCCTATCACTAGCCAAGCTCAAAGTTTGAGCCCCTGTGAAAAAGGATGGCGCAGGGCCGCCTGTGCCTGACTCAGAAGGTCCTGCTGGACAGGGAGCTCCTGTGGCCTCCTAGCCAGGAGAAGCACCACCTCCAAGAACCATGTTATGTAGGGCCAGTCTGGGGCCACCAGGATCAGCTGCACTTCCGAACTCTCTGCAGCAGATTTGGGAGGAGAGTCAACAAAGGAAACACATACAGCAGCCCTTGAGGCCACAGCCTGTGTGTTATTATGCAGAGGTTTGGAAAGCCCAGGCCCCCTTGCCTGTTGACATACTGTATGCTGCTGCTACTGTGCTGTCGGTTCTTGTTAGCACATGATGGCCTTGCAGACTCAGGAGAAAATGCTGGAGGGGCCAGGTGAATGGCTCTCAGTTCTAGAGCATTGGTATGCTGGCCCTTCCTGGTGCCCCTGCCCATGTTGAGTGTGCCTCACCCCTCCAGGGACCCATCCGTAGAGAGTACCTGGTGACGCAGTACTGGACCAAGCATACCCTCCCCCGAGATGTTGGCTGGGTCCTGCCACCACCTGAGGTCCACACAAAGCTGCACTGTGACGAGCACCGCTGCCTGCAGCTGTCTCTGCGGACAGAGCCCCAGGCTGAAGACATGACTCCGGACTGGACGCATGTGTGGAAGAGTCAGTGGCACCACTTGTACTGAGGCTGCCATAAGACTCAAGCTGCGGAGACACAGCTGCAACGTGACCCTGACACCCAGCTGAAAATGAGAGAGGCAGGTCCTGATTGAAACCTCCCTCTCCTGTGACAGCATCACCAACCTAGCTCTGGCATCCAGCCACATGCCTAGAGACTGGGTGGCCTGTGCAGGCTGTGGACTGCCCTTTTTCTCGTTGATGCGCAGCCCCAAACCCTGAATGTGATCCAACAGTACAGACACACGATGGCAGCACTGCTCCTCTGTCTGTGCACATATTAGCCAGTTGTCTAAATAGTTCAGTATCCTGAGACCCTGCTGCCGCAGAAGCATCCATGCACCTGGTGAAGGTGCCAAAGGGGAGGGCACAGAATTTTAAGGTTTTTCCCTCAAAGGCAAACGTGAGAAACCTCCTGTGCCCCTCACAGATTGGAATTTAAGAATAGGCCTACCTGGATAGCCTTCTGACCCTGACACGTTCAACATTTTGCACTTCAGGGGCCTGAGGAACCCCCTGAGGTCTAAAACAGGCCTGAGCGTCCCGTCCCGCTTCAGAACAAGAAAATGGCGGGAATAAAACCCTGCCTGCTGATCTTCTTCCTTCACTTCCCTGATAACTGACTTCGCCATGAGAGTGAAGATTTTCAAGCGCAAGACCTCTCTGTGCTGGTGGTCTGCAATAATGGAAAATACAGCCACCCTCGTCAGAGGAGGAGCACTTCAGAACTGTAAACATAGCCCTGGGTCATTGTTTAAACAACCTAGGGGTCTGCCCCCAGAGCCTCCCATGCCCTCTGAGTGCAAGGGAAGGCTGGGGGTGATGTTGCTTCAGGATTGAGGTGTGGGCTTGAGCGACCCCTGGTCACTGCCACATCTTCTGCCCCGTTTAGACTTGCCGCGCCGTGCTGAGTCCAGCCGGCCCAGCAGATCTTCCTGCCCCCAAGCAGGTTGGGGTTGCTTGAGCTGCTGCAGCTGAGGCCACTGCCAGCCCTGACCTTGCTTCAAGGTGCCTGACACCTCTTTAGCACAGTGACGGGCTTCCTAGCCCTGCTGAATAATCATGGATGCATCAGGCCCAAACAAAGCAGATGGCTCAACAGGCAGTTTGAGCAGACATGCCCTATTCTCTGGCTGCAGAATGGTGTGTAACAGCCAGAGATGGCGCCCGCCACCCAAAAACTTGCCACAGTACTGCCAGCCGCTTCACCCTGCTCTCTCATGAGCTTTGGAAGAAGTGAGGAAACACATGATAGTACAGTTATTAGATCTGTACTACACCCCTCCTCAAGCTGGCCGACCAGATGGAGCTGGTACAGGGACAGTATGGCACCCATGTTTGCCAGCTGTGTCTGGACTGCCATAACTCCGTGCATTTTTCTCAGGCAGTTTGCCTTACCCAGGGGGGACTTTGATGGAGCCACCAAGGCAGCCAAAGCCTGATCCATGGGGGGGCAATGGTCCACAGCCTATCCTCCCCCTGTTGCCAACTACAGCCATACAGAGCCTCGACCAGCATGCCCCTGCCACTGGTGTTGGAAATCGACTCCTGACCACCTCCTCGAACTCAGAAAGGAGAGGCACAATGACTCCTGTGTGTTGCCCCACTTTTTCATCATCAAAATGGGAAGGGGCGGGACCCTGAGCAGCTGGCAAGTCAAGCCCCAGAGCCAAAGCAGCCCCGTCAATAATTTACTAAAGGAGAGGCGACTGCTGGTCATGCTCCTTTACAGGCAGCTGCTTCCCCTCTGAGGCCAACTCATCATCCTCTAGGGGCCCAAGGCCAACAATGTTTATCTCCTCCTCCAACCCAGGGGAGGAGGGGCTCCTATCCAAACCAGCAGAGGGCCCAGGAACAGGGAAGTTCCTATATGACACAGTCCGCTCACCCCCTGATGAAACTGTTATAATGGAGGTGGGGGAGCAACCTGATGGGCCCCCATCCCCCATCCCCCACCACTGGACCCACCATCCTAGAGCGCTTAGCTGGCTGCAGGATGTCTGCCAAATGAATGGCAATTGGGCTTCCCTTTGCCTAGCAGACATGCAGAAGCAGTTCATACATGAAGCTGGATTATCATGAGCAGCCACTGCATGCTCAATTCCCGAACATAACACACAGTCGTCATGGCCATCCTCTACTGGCATATTAACATTACAGCCCACACAAGAAGGGCTCTGCCGGCTTGCCATCATCGCTCTGTCTTTTTTTCTGGGGGGAGAGTGACGTCACTGTAGCGTGACCAGAAAGTACAGTCTTTAGCTATAGCAATACTGCCACTAACTGTCTTTAATTAGTTTCCCTGAGCCAACACATGTGAGTGTGGCCACAGTATGGATTTCTTTCTTTGACACCAGACAGCGGGACACTTCTATTGGAGAGTGATGTGTTGTAATGAGGAGATAGGAACATAGTGAACTGTCCCCGACTCTGTTGGGTTCGAGCAGGCAACTATACCCCCAAGGAACGTCGCAAACTGCCCCCCGACCCGGTTGGGTTTGAGCCAGCAACGATCTCCTGGAGGGACGCAGGCATGATGGACCCCAACTAAGTCAGGCTCAAGCGGCTGCTATGCCTCAATCGTAAACAGACAGCTGCAATACACGGATATGGTTCCCCTCTCAACTGTTTCACTCTTTCTTGTCAGAAAGAAGAAACGTTGTATAGCTATCCTCGTAAGGGACGCGTGAAGACCAGCTCTCCAACCTAAACAAAGGTAAATGGACAAAACCCTAAACTCCTCTCTTTTTCTTTCTGCTCTCACGTCAACTCCGACAGGCGGAAATCAATTAATCAGTGGGTGCATGTGCAAGGTGGGGCTTTTATAGCCTGGCGCATGCCAGCCACGTAAAGTGGTGTGTCTAGAAGATTTTTTCTTTTCCACATCGATTACCCCAGATGGGGATAATTCCCATAGTTATGATATAACTACTGGGTGGGGAGATAATTTCGATACGATAGAGCACACCTGGTCTGTTTTGGAGAGGTTAAGGCCTATGTGCATAAATTGGCTTCCAGTGAAAACCCTCTAACCATCTCAATTTCATATTATTGGAGATAATAAGGTGACATTAGCACGTGTTGCACTAGCTGCCTGCAGCGACATGCCAAAGTCCGTCAGAAGTACACAGATTTGTAATATGAAACTGCGTTATTCTGTGTTTTACCAGTGTGAATTGACCAGTGTTTATTTAGGAAATGAAGAGACCTCTGTGAATAATTCGGCTCACGGTAAAAATGTGAAAAAGTGAGCACACATTAACTTATGAGAGATAAGGGGTGAGCACACAATAGCATGCTGTGTGTGAGCCTCGGGATGCTGAATAGTGTCAGAGGAGCACTGATCTGTCATGTGAAACAGCTTTATTCAGTGTT
The DNA here is from genome assembly GCF_041903045.1 of Epinephelus lanceolatus. Taxonomy (NCBI): domain Eukaryota; kingdom Metazoa; phylum Chordata; class Actinopteri; order Perciformes; family Serranidae; genus Epinephelus; species Epinephelus lanceolatus. The sequence continues at coordinate 42,674,118 of NC_135743.1, forward strand.
TTTAGAATTTAAATCACCTGGTCCATTTTTTCTGAAGAGAGACCTCTGTGGATAATTCAGCTCCCTACAAAAACTTCCTGAACAATTCTAGCCACAAGAACTGTTGGCTGGTTGCAATCTGCAATTCACTGTTAGACACCAACAAATTCCCCTAAATCTTACACACTTAAACTTCGATAGTTGTTGAGATATTACTGACAAAGTTTTTGGTGTTGCATTTTAGTTGCAGGCAAAATAAACAATTTTTAGGAGACATGATTGCTGAAAGGATAGATTTGGTTTTACTTATTTTTGGCAATAGCCAGTCTCATCCATCCCAATACTTTCTGACTTCCCTACTCTGTATGTGGCTCTCAGCCCCAGGCTGACTGGTAGCTAATAAAGATGTACATTTTCAAAAGCAGTTCACAAATATGTAGTTTTGTTTTAAAAAAAAAAAAGTCTCAGTCATTTCTTAAGGCTGTGGGCTGTGTTTTTTTTAACAAATGTTACTCAAACAAGAGATGAGTGTATTTGCTGGGGAGTATTTTCAGCAGTGGATGAATCCATATTTGGTCCTATAGTGAGTATTCAGGGCAGCAGAATGTTGTGTGTGAAACTACAGTGTGTGTGTTCACAGTAATGAAGGAGCATGTCACACAGTGTGGCTCATCATCGCTGTTGTGTTTTAGCAATCTTTGGAAATAAAGATTTGATAAATTGAAAATAAAATAAAATATTATCAGGCTTATCTTGTTTGTTTTAATATGAAATGATGAATATTTTGTGCTCATTTGTGTTCATGTTGAACTTCTTAACCTCACGTCCAAAGTCATATGCTCTCCAGCAGTCAATCATTATCAACAGTTTTCTCAAAGGGAACATTTAATCAAGTATTCTTGGCTAAAGAGTCTTTGTATTTTTCTATACTTCATTCTGTCTGAAACCATGTTGGGTTTCTCCTGTGCTCACTGAGGCCCGGGGTGGGATCATGGTTCTGTCAATTAAAGTCACAGTGCTCTGATGACTGTGCTGACATGCTCTGGTTATTTTGGTTCCAGTTTTCATACCATGTGAGAGTTCCCGCAGTGCGGGTGGAGGCCCTGCAAGTGTATGGTAAGTCTGACACTCTCCCAAAATAAGACACACCCCTTTTTCCATGTCCTCATGTGACCTGACGACCTCATTTAGGCCATCTTCAGACACACACACTTCGACATTCTCACTTGCTCTTTCACAATGTAACACACACCCACTAACCTCAAAGCAGTTGTCCACGTCAGTCCTCAATTGCAACCAAAGCTCACTTCAGTTAGCAAAAACTTCTATTTATATATATGGTTCAACTGTGGGAGGAATCTAATCCTCTGCATCATGTCACTCAACATTGTGGAAAGTGTTTAAGTGAAAGGCGATGATTATCTTATCTGTGGGTGATTATTATTTTTATTTTTTATTTTTTGCAGGAGTTGATGAACTTCGGTAAATGAAAGTTTGAGGCCATCTTGTGAACAGTGACAATTAATCTCACTGAGTGATTTAATTTTATGTATGTATTTAAGCATATGTTAAAGTATGGCAATAGAATTTCAAAGTTCCTTCTGGACACATTTTTTCCAGTGCAAATTACAGTTTCAAAGTGGCCCTTGATGTCTCTTAACCAGTGTTGGGCTGTAATGCATAAGCAGTAACATGATACAGTAACAATGTCAATTTTCCCATTCATGAGTAGCATAACAAATTACTACAATTTCAGTAATAATATTGCAGTTACACCAAAACAAATAAAACATCACCCCCCTACTGATTTGAAATTCAACAATCAATCACATCATAAGGATTCATTTTATGTTGTCATCATGCTGGCAGTAGTAGTAGTAGTAGTTGTAGTGGTAGTAGCAGTAATAGTAGCAGTAGCTGTAGTAGTAGCAGCAGCAGTGGCTGTTGTAGTAGTAACAGTAGTAGTTATAGAGGTGACAACAGTAGTAGCTGTAGTAATAGTAGTAATAATAGCAGTAATAGTAGTAATAGTAGTAGTAGTAGTAGTAGTAGCAGTAGCAGTAGTAGCAGTGGTTGTAGTAGTAGTAGTAGTATCTGTAGTAGAAGTAGTAATAGCTGTAATGGTATTAGCAGTAGTGGTAGTAGCAGTTGTAGTCATAGTAGTAGCAATAATTGCAGTAGTGGTTGTTGTAATAGTAGCAGTAGTAAAAGTATTTATTGTTGTAGTATTACTAGTAGTTGTAGTAGTAGTACTAGCAGCAGTAGTACCAGCAGATGAAGTAGCAGTAGTAGCAGTAGTTGACGCCCAAGTAAAAAATAATTTGCAAGCTATCTAACATTAGCTTTAGCTGAGTTTACCAGAGATTACCCTGACATTCACACAGAGGAGCACAAGCAAAGTCTTAATTTTGAGGAGAAAGGACACAATTACATATTGTGTGGGGTGTAACAGAAAAGTAAAATAACCAGTAGTGAAACAAATTACTTTTGGCAAGAAGTAATAAGTAAATTAATAATGTTACTTTTGAGAAGAGTAACGAGTAATGAGGAAAAACATTTTTTTTAAGTAACACACGCAATACTGCCCTTAACATAGAGACACCAATGTCAGCATGATAATATAACAATACTGTAGTCCTTTTGTAATTGGACAAGAAAGTGGAGCTGTGTCTCATGATATTGCAGATGGCCCCAAATCCTCCACTGATGAATGAGTCTCAGCTGGTAGCCTTGCAAAATGACTCATATGTATATTGGTAAATTAGTGTCAATCCAATAAATCAGTATAATTTGTCGGTAATATTTTTGCATTAATGCAAATATATTTTTCTTTTTCATTTTTAATAAATCACCTTTTCTGTTTATTGATTGATTTTGCATTGCATTCTTGTGTGATTTCCCTAACTAACAACGAGCGGAGATTTCCTCTGCTCATATGAAGCCTGGATAAATCCTGAAGTATAAATCCTTGAAGGATAAATCACACACACGACTTAAAATGTTATTTCATGGAGGCTTTACTGCCTTCACAATTTATTGTTTCTTATCTGTGAAATACAAGTAAATACAAGCTTCATTTCCACTGAGGGAAACGGTGTCAGTTAGGGGTGTACCGATTCATTTTTACAACGATTCAATTCATATCATTTTCCATGGTTCTGATTCGATTCAAGAACGATATTTGGCTCATCTAGAATGATACGATTCGATTAGATTCAAGGGCTAGAAATCAATTCAGTAACTTTTTTTGTTTTGCCAAAAACTGAACCAGTGTGACTGTGAAATACATACCTGAATACTGTGGACAGTGCAGGGGAGTTTTTTCTTGAAAGAGAATCAGGGATTAATTAATTTTGGATATAAATAAGTAAACACAATGATTAATGGCAAAAACATTCACCTTTTATTAAATACAATAATTATCACAAGTTCAGAACCTGCTGAACAAAAGACAAAAAAAGTGTGATCAACATTCCTCCAGGCTGAATTACAACTGAACAGTAGGTTTCCCTGCTACTTCTCTTGTGATTTTCAATCAGTATAAGAGGAGTACAATAATACACAAAAATAAAGTGCAACCTATTAGGTTGAACGGACAGTAGGTTTCCCTGCTACTTCTGTCATTTTACTCAGTATAAAAGGAGTACAATAATATACAAAAATAAAGTGCAACCTTACCTATCAGGTTGAATGGACAGTAGTTTTCCCTGCTTCTTCTCTGTCATTTTACTCAGTCAGTACACATTCGACAGACAGCCACCGACTTGTCCAGAACACCTCCTTTTTTGCAGAAACCAAAGTGTTTCCACATACTCGACTTCAAATTCGGCTTGAAAATCTCCAGCTCATCTGCCTCCTCTTTGCTGTTAGCCATGCTTCGTTTTGTTTTGAGTCGGCACTACCAGCACATGCCGATGACGTCACACTCAGGGAGAGTGAAGCGAATCGAGCAACTTTACGATTAGAAGTGATAAAAATACATGTATATAACGTTGTCGTGCTTAAATACAACACACAAATGCTTAGTAATCGATATAATCGATTTTTGACCTTGTAAATCAATTTCATAGCGATATCGTCATCAGTGAGGGACAACTTGCCAAGGCCCTATCGATGCAGTTAGATTGTAGGACAATAAATCGATGCATCGATGTAATCGATGAATCTTTACACCCCTAGTGTCAGTAGAAACTGATGGGAGGTCCGCGACACTGAGCGTAGGGTGGGCGAGTTCAACTTTCTGTCAACAACGGGGGTGTTTTGAAAACACCCCCATTTTTACAGGTAACTTAGCCTGTCCCTCCTGCCACAGGAAATAATGGATTAATCCTGGAAAGCTATTGATGTAGCACTTTTCTCCTTATGAGAGTAACACAGTGATTATTCGACCAATGAGAATTTGGTCAGACGAGAGCATATCGACCAAATAATCGACTAGTCAACCAGGAGACAGCAGCCCTAGTAATGACAGTAGCTTACAACAACATTATTGAAAGTAATCATATTATAATTCTGATTCTAATTATAATTATAATTGTGGCTATTGTGGTACAATATGTTGAAAGTATATATTAATATATGACAGTATACATATGTGTTAAATTCAATTCTGGATTTTACAGGGAACCAGTGCAGAGAAGCTTAAACAGGAGAAATGTGTTCTTGTCTCTTAGTTCCTGTCAGTACATGTGCCGCTGCATTCTGAATTAGCTGGAGAGTTTTTAAAGACGTATTCGAGCTACCTGATAATAGGGAATTACAGTAATCCAGCCTAGAGGTAACAAAAGCGTGGACCAATTTTTCTGCAATTGTGCATCATCTACATAACAATGGAAATTTACAGAGTGATTTCTAATGATATTACCTAAGGGAAGCATACTGTATATAGAGTGAATAGGATTGGTCCGAGCACAGAACCTTGTGGAACTCCAAAACAAACTTCAGTACGCAAGGATGATTCATCTTGAACATGAAAAAACTGACAAAGATCAGATAAATAAGATTTAGACCAGCTTAGTGCAGAACCTTTTAGGCCAATTCAATGTTCCAGTCTCTGTAGCAGAATTTAATGGTCAATTGTGCCAAATGCCGCATTAAGATCTAATAAAACAAGTACAGAGACAAGTCCTTTGTCTGAAGCAATCAGAAGATCATTTGTAATCTTAACTAGTGCTGTCTCAGTGCTATGATGCACTCTAAATCCCGACTGAACTTCCTCAAATAAATTACTATCATGGAGAAAGTCACACAGCTAGTCTGCGACTACTTTCTCAAGGATCTTTGAAAGAGAGGGGAGATTAGATATTGGTCTATAGTTGGCTAACACCTCAGGATCCAGGGTGGGCTTTTTTAGAAGAGGTTTAATTACAGCTACCTTAAAGGACTGTAGTACATAGCCTGTTAATAAAGTTGATCATGTCTAATATATGAATGTTAACTTAAGGTAAGACTTCCTTAAGTAGCCTAGTTGGGATGGGGTCTAAGAGACACGTTAATGATTTAGATGAAGAAATAACTGCAGTCAATTGTTGAAGAGAAATCGTGGAGAAGCTATCTAAATATATATTAGGTCTTACAGCTGTGTTTGAGGGCAGATAGGTACTATCTCAGGACAAGAGGTCATGAATTTTGCCTCTAATAGTTAGAATTTTGTCATTAAAAAAGCTCATAAAATCATTACTGCTGAGGGCTAAAGGAATATAAGGCTCAATTGAGCTGTGACTCTCAGTCAGCCTGGCTACAGTGCTGAAAAGAAACCTGGGGTTGTTCTTATTTTCTTCTATTAATGCTGAGTAATAGTTTGCTCTGGCATTGCAGAGGCCCCTCTTGTATGTTTTGAGACTGTCCTCCCAGACTAAACGAGATTCTTCCAGTTTGGTTAATCGCCAATTCCTTTCGAATTTTCGTAATATTTGTTTTAACTTGCGGGTTTGAGATTTTTACCAAGGAGCGAACTTTCTTTGCTTTGTTAACTTCTTTTTAAGAAGTGCTACAGAGTCGAGTGTTGTTCACAGTGAGCCTACGGTGGTATCGATAAGATGATCAATTCAGGAGAGTTTAAAGTCGGTACAGGAAATCTCTGTTACTGAAGGACATGGTATTAAATTTAATGACAAAGGAATCATTTCCTTAAATTTTGCGTCAGCAGTATCTGATAAACATCTAGTATAGTAACTGTTGCTGAGTGGTGTAATCAAGTAAAAAGAAATCAAAAGTAATTAAATAATGATCTCATAGAGAGGGATTCTGTGGAAAGACTGTTAGGTTATCAATTTCAATTCCATACATCAGAACTAGATCGAGGGTATGGTTAAAACAGTGAGTGGGTTTATGTACACCCTGACTGAAGCCAATGGAGTCTAATAATGAGATAAACGCAGTAGCGAGGGAATCATTATCAGTGTCAACATGAATGTTAAAATCACCAACAATAATAACTTTGTCTGATTTCAGAACTAAACTGGATACAGCATACAGATACAAATTCAGAATACGGGCCAGGAGCATGGTACACTATAACAAATAAAAGTGGCTGTTTTCCAGGTCGCATGTAAAAGACTAAGAACGAGGCTTTCAAAGGAATTATAGTTTAGGTTTAGGACTGATTAATAGACTAGAGTTAAAAATGGATGCAACCTCCCCTCCTCGGCCGCTGCCTCGAGGAATGTGGGTATTATTATGACTGGGAGGAGTGGAATCATTTAGACTACCATATTCATCTTGACACAGCCAAGTTTCAGTGAGGCTGAGTAAATCCATATTATTATCTGATATTAATTTGTTTACTAACACTGCTTTAGATGTTAGAGACCTGATATTTAACAGTCCGCATTTAATTCTCCTGTTTTGTCTTTCTGTCACAGAAGAGGTTTTAATTTTTATGAGGTTGTTATGCACAACTCCTCTTTGTTTAATTTTGAATTTAGATAATTTAGGTGGTCGGGGGACAGACACCGTTTGTATAAAACTCTTGGTGGTGACTGCACTAGAAGCTCAGAGAAGCATGTAGGACTGCGACTCTGATTCCTGGTCTCAAGTCTGGGTTGTCAGGGTTTTGAATTACTAATAAACTTGGCCAGCTTCCTAGATATGAGAGCAGCTCCATCCAAAGTGGGATGAATGCCGTCTCTCCTAATCAGACCAGGTTTTCCCCAGAAAGTTTGCCAATGATTAACGAAACCCACATAGTATGCTGGACACCACCTGGACAGCCAGCGATTAAATGATGACATGCGGCTAAACATCTCATCAGTGGTCAGATTTGGGAGGGATCCAGAGAAAACAGTCTACATGGTCCGACATGGTTTTAGCGTATTCACATACAGAGGCAACATTAATTTTAGTGACCTCCGACTGGTATAACCGGGTGTCATTGCCACTGACGTGAATAACAATCTTATTAAATCTACATTTAGCCTTAGCCAGCATATTAAATTTGACTCAATGTTTCCCGCTCTGGCGCCAAGGATACATTTGACTATGGCCGCTGGTGTTGCTAACTTCACATTTCTCAAAATAGAGCTGCCAACGATCAGAGTTTTCTCCTCAGCGGGTGTGACACTGAGTGGGGAAAAACGGTTGGAAGTTTGCAGCCATACTTCAGAGAGGGGAGAAGAAACGAGTGAAATGGAGTGCAGCCAAATGTTTCTGTGGAAGACTACTCTCTGACTGGTGCGCAATCCATATTTGTGCTTTGATTGGGCAGCTCTAGTCTCACAGTAAGCCGACTATGCTGTCGTGTTGTGATCTGAATCTATCGCATAGACGAGACATGTGCTGCTGGGCAGTGCTGCTGTGTGTTAACTACGTATGTTCAGCAAACCAGCCAGCAAGAACCAAAAAACCTTGCACAGTTTCTTCCAAACAGACCGTGTAAGTTGAGTATTGCTGTTCCATGTAGATAATGTTAGCTTAATGATGACTAATTAATAGATGCCAATATATCAAGTTAAGCTAGTTAACAAGAATACTAATGTTATTGTTACCCATATTGGATCGCTTGCTAGCTAGTTTCATGCTAGGAATAAACCAACTCCTCCTTAATAAGAACTTGTGCTCACTATTGTTTTGCACATATTTGTTTTAATCTTTATTGCCACAATAGAAAGAGCAGGGTCAGGGAGGAGACAGTGGACCAGAGGCCAGCAAGGATGATCATGCAGGGTCTTCACAGGTAGGGAGAGATTATAACTGGCTGAGAGAAAATATCTATAGCATAAAAGTAACTTTCAGGTTAATTTCCACAGCAATATCACTACTACTATTCCTAATTCTATTTCTACATTTTGCTTTCCACATATTTTTTAATCTTTATTGCTACAATAGAAAGAGCAGGGTCAGGGAGGAGAAAGTGGACCAGAGGCCAGCAAGGATGATCATGCAGGGTCTTCACAGGTGAGGAGAGAATATAACTGGCTGAGAAAAAATATCTATAGCATAAAAGCGACTGTGATTAATTTCCACAGCTATGTCAAAAGGCATTTGAAGAGCTTTATTAATGTCAAAAATGAAATGAAATGGCCGAGTTCTAGGCACTCTTAGATTTGCATAGTCTAGAAATATATCATGAAATGCTCTTTAGACTACAACAATACACAAAATATATTATTATTCCCAAAATAATATTTTAGTTAGATCTTAATCAAAATTCAACCATTTCAACCATGAATTTTGCTTTAAATCCAAAATACATCTTGTGTCTATAAAATAATAGGCTATATGCCACATAGGCAAATCCTAGTTTCTGGTTTTAACTAGCTCAGTCACTCTGAGCTGAATGCAGGTTTACTTGTGAAGGCCCTGCAAGTCAGGGTGGCTTTGAATGAATGTAGGTATTGCCCATCTCCAGAATGCTGCACTGTACTGTACTGTATAGTATTTGTATGTAAGGTTTTAGGCCCTATCAAGCTCCAGCAGGCGCCCAAAAATCCGTTAGGATGTGGGGGATCAGGATCGCATCTACCAAATCAGTTGACAAACAAAAAATGTATGTGTCGGCTTAAACAATGAAATTGTGGTTGGCCCCGCTGAATCTCACTCCAAGGTTTTTTGAAAAGTTGGCAACCCTGACATCAGCATGTACAGCACATTTCTGATGTGTGGAGGTATGAGAGTGGTGACATTTACAGCATTTAAAACAGATGTGTCTATTTTTGCACGTAAAGGGATTAGGCTATAAATGAGCCCTTATAATCTCTATGGTCTTCAAATGTGCAGCATTTGCAATTGTCAGAATGGCTCTGACATCAAAAGGACAATTGGCAGTCACACTACAATGTGACAATGAAGTAGGTGGGCTGGAGGCTGGGAGATATATTGACTACTCGCACAGCTAGTTGGTGAACCATTGTGTGAGCCAGCCTGGCCAGGCTGGCATTAGTTAGTCACATTTTCTCCTGGAGATTCACTCTATTTTGTCTCTGCTGTTCTTCACTACACTTCCTCCTAGCATTTCACCCACCATTGTTCAACCTTTTAGGGAAAATAATGCTCTCCAGTGAAACAGTTTAACTAAAATACATAATTGTACCCTCAACTGATGTCTCCTTACTGTGTGCAACCATTGCTGTACTGCAGAGTAGTTGATAATTCCACAGAGAGGAGGTTAAATAAAGGTGTCTGATGCAACACAGCCAGTAAGCTACAACAGCTTCCTCTGTATTAAACTCTCTGACTCTGCGTCAACTCAAAGGTCAAGATGACTCTAGTTGTTTTTACAGGATTGTCTTTTAGTTAAAAAAAAAAAAGAGAGAGAAACAGAAAAGAAAATTTTCGTCACAAAAATGGCTTTGCATAGTGGCTTAAAATTAATCATGTTATCCTGTGGTTACATCAATGAGCTGATTTGTTACTTTGCTGCCTTTGCTTGAAGATGAAGGTCCTACAATAAAAACACATTATTAATAATCTTTTTTTTATTTTAATTCTCTTATTCTCCAGTAAATAAGTGTAACAGTTACCTAAGCAGCACTGTGAAACACTTGTGTGACTCCACTCTCTGATTTCAGAATATCAGCCAATGAGATTGTCTGCACCCAGAGCTGCTCTGCTTTTACAAAATATTTATACAAATGAAATTCCAACCCACTTGAAATCAGTGCTTTCAGGAGTACACCACTGACACCTGCATATAAACTAAAATGTGATTTATTTTCTTCAGCTACATGAGAGTTTGATGATAACACAACCAACTCTGCTGCTCTCTGTGTGGGAACTACAGCTCTGCATCAGCAGCTGCTCTTGTACTTTACAAGCCTCATTATGGCTCTACTGCTCTCTGTTCCAGTTCAATCAGGAGAGACTCATTTTTAATTGTAAAAGAATATTTATTAACATGTGAACGTATGAATAAGAATGTGGAAAGTCTTTGGCGATTAGACCCCGTAGAGATGGTTTGATTTAAGGAGGGGGGTTCCCTATTCAACTATGGAGTGAGGATGATGACTCCATAGTCGAATAGGGAACCCCCCCAAAAGAAGAGTAAGGAGGGAGAGGGACAACCGAACATTTGACATGAGGTGATCTTTACCTTACTGGCAGGCAACAGGTTTGTAATAAATAAGTAATGATAAAATTAAGGGGAGATGCGTAGCTAGAGAAACGTGCATAAAGCAAACGTGAAAGCCTATGGAATGAATATGTGCATAGTTAGGTATATGACAGAAATAAGCCCTGAATGAGATAGTACAACTCTGATGAGAAATGTGTGGTAGGAATATGTCTGGAATGACAGCTAGGGAGCTGCAAAATAATGGATCGTTATAGATGATAGATTGAAAAGTAAAGCAGAGAGCAAACATGTTGAGGTCTAACCACCAAATATAAAAGCCAGAGATTAAGTAAGCTGTGACAACAGAAATAATAGTGATATGCCAGAAAGGAAGGCTGAAAAGTGCATGGTTCTTCAGACCACGGGTGTCTATATGTTCAACATAATAAAAGGTCAATGAGGACCAACTGAAATAAAAGGTTGTAGGACCACACAGAAATTAAGGTCAGAAGACCAACTTAAATAAAATGTTAAAAAGAACATTAAGGTCCGGCAGCCAAACATATATTAAAGTCAGCAATTTTCAGCATGACAGCAACAGAAATTAAGGGTCCAACAACCAAACTTAAATTACGATGACTGGTGCGAGGTCCTAATGACCTGGGCCTATATGTAGAAGATAATAAAAGGTCAACAAGGACCGAACGTAAATAAAAGTTCATGAGACCGAACAGAAATTAAGGTCATGAGACCAACTCAAATAAAATGATGAAAGCAAAATAAGGTCCGGCAACCAAAAAGAAATTACCGTGTATGAGCATGAGGTCCCATAGACCTGGGTGCACAAACTGGGGTCCTTAAGACCATCAGTAGAACAAAATAAAAGGTCAGAAGACCAACAAAAATAAAAGGTCATAGACCGAACAGAAACTAAGATCAAAAGACCAACTTAAATAGAATGGTGACAGTAAAATAAGATCCGATGACCAAACAGAAATTAAGTCCTTATGACAAACAGAAATTAATGGTCGCACAACCAACAAAAATTAAATGTTGCATGGGGTCCCGAGGACCACGAATGAGCATTTGCATGAGGTCCCGAAGGCCATGGGTGTTAGAGTATACAGCACAAGGTCCCACAGACCATGATAGAGCATTTGCATGAGGTCCAAAGACCACGGGTGTCAGTATATACAGCATGAGGTCCCACAAACCATGATAGAGCATTTGTGTGAAATCCTTAATACCAAGGGTCTAAGTGCATACAACATCGCAAATGTATTGCATTAATTCACGGCCAACTTGAATAAATGAGTACAGCAGAATAGGCACAGATACAAATGACTTGGCGAGAAATCAGGGAGCAGAAACTTGATTTATGAAATGGTGCTAAAATGGGGCCAGACCTGGCTCCCCCCAAAAACCCACGGTGGTACTTTGCTATTTACTTATTATTTCCCTATATTGCTCAGCCTTAATTGATACTACCAACACATGATTATTGCCCAAATAGATGTGGTGGGTCCTTTATGATAATTGCCCTACCATTGTACTGGACGAGTGTCACTAAAAGGATTAGAGATTGCATGGGCATCTTTGAGAGTATGCTGTAGGCAGTAGACAAACGATGCTCTAGAATTAGTGAATCTGTGATGGATATAATTGTGAAAGACAGCTCAAATTACATTAAACTATTCACGACTGGGAACTGTGATTACCAGAACTGAGCAGTGTGGCATACCACTGAACTGCAGACAATCTCAAAACAACACAACAACACAACAAATACATAGATAAACAAAAGTTGCACGTATGCACAACAATAAATACAATACTACCTATACTGCTCATTCACACAGCAATAAATACAATAAATACCCATATTAGTTTAGTTTATTTACTTTATTAATCCCCCTGAGGGGAAATTCAATGTTTTCACTCTTGCTTGTCAATTACACACAGGTCTGAAAGACACACAAGCACAAACAGGACCTATACACGCACAAAGTGGAGAGATGTCAGAGTGAGGGGGCTGCCCTTGGTGAGGTGCCACAAGCGGTTGGGGGGATCAGTGCCTTGCTCAAGGGCACCTTGGCAGTGCCCAGGAGGTGAACTGGCAACTCTCCAGCTACCAGTCCACGCTCCATATTTTGGTCCAGACGGGGACTCGAACAGGTGACCCTCCGGTTCCCAACCCAAGTCCCTATGGACTGAGCCACTGCCGCCCCACACATTCCCACATGTTCCCATACAAGTACAGTAAGGGGGCGATCACACAGAAATGAGACGCTACAAATGCAGACGCTTCAAAGACGCTTGAAACGGGGGAAGCGCTTATTCAATGCATGCCAGACAAAAAAAACTAGCAAGGAGCGCCTGTGGAGCGCAACACACACACACACACACACCTCCTGTCATCTCCCTATGTCTCCCCTTGAATATAGTGTTTCCCTCAAAGACAGTAGAGACAGTAGCTTACATGAAACTATCACGAGCTATGAAATCAAATCCAACTTTGTTTATATAACACTTTTCATACATAAAAACGCAGCACAAAAACTGTGAACTACGAAATAAGGTCACCAGCCCTCTCACATATCCCACTATCTGAAAGTTAACTAGCTGCTACGACGATCGTCGTCATCAATTACATTATACTCACCAGACAAATTTGTTACGCTGCTCACACAGCTCCATGTGTGTCTCCTCCAGTGTTTGTTTGAGTACTGAGGTGTGCGTGTGTTGTATAATTCTTCAAAATCAAATACTGTCAGGATAAATTTCTCGTCTTCGGATTGCATTGTGTTGTCTGTCGCTCGTAACTGCCGTAAACTGCCGTAACTGACCAAACTGCTGTAACTGCCACAACAAAACAGGAAGGAGGATTTGATTGGCTGCCTGGGCCAATGACGACAATTATGAATGGTGCTACTGGTGTCTGACGCTCAACAAGTTGAAAATATTTTAATTTTTCAGCGTCTACGTGCGTCTAAAAACGCACGTCTAAAAAGAAGGATCTACAAAAACGCGTGTCTAAAATGACGCCGGAAAAACGGCTGTCTAAAAAGACGCTTGAACGCCGGTCAGACGCACCGTATCATAGGAAAACAATGGTTTTACCTGCGTCGCGTCTCTAGCGTCTCATTTCTGTGTGATCGCCCCCTAAAGGGATAGACCACAGCATCAACATATATTGCACATCTCAAACTGTTACCTTATTTAATATTCTAATAGAGGTAGGGACAAATGAATATTTAAATCTGTTAAGTATGCAGATGGGGGCTCTGTATCGTTTGCCAGATGGTAACAGTACATATTCCGAGTTGAGGATGTGAGTGGGATCCAATACTACTCTCTGTGCCAGTCTGAGGACAGACTCTTCATAGATGGACTGCAAGGAGTTTTCAGTCCTCCCTATGACCTTCATTGCAGTCTGGACCAGACGGTTAAGTTCGGACCTGTGTGTAATTTTACACTCTGTTGTCAATTGCACACAGGTCCGAACACACACGTGCACAAACTGGACCTATACATGCAAGTGAAGAGATGTCAGAGTGGGCTGCCCATGACAGGCGCTCCGAGTAGTTGGAGGATTCGGTGTCTTGCTCAGGGGCACCTCGGCAGTGCCCAGGAGGTGAACTGGCACCTCTCCAGCCACCAGTCCACGCTCCATATTTTGGTCCGGACGGGACAGACGACCCTCTGGTTCCCAACCGAAGTCCTTATGGACTGAGCTACTGCCGCCCCCTTTTGAGTGAACAGAGATATTACTGTACCACGCTGACATGCCAAACCTGATGATGCTTTCTAACACAGCTTGATAAAACAAAAACATAAGCTTGTGGTCAACCCAAAGACGCTGAGTCTATGTAAAAAATATAGCCTTTGCTGAAGGTGAGAATACAGCATGTCAACTTGACTGCAATTCTTGAGTTTATTGCTTGATGCCAACCAAAATATTCTGTCTTTAACTTTTTATTACTTAATTTACGTACTGTTTGTGCCTTCTTAAATATATATTTATGGTACTGCGTGCAATTTCTACGTTCCTGTACAGCTTGGTCTAGCTAACTGATTTGAAGTACAGTGTTTCCCCTATAGAGTGCTGAAGTCACGCCCCTTCCAGTAGAGCTCATCCTTAGATCGGAAAAAATATGAATGGCAGTGAATGGGGAGAGCAATATTATCTTTTGTTCCCGTTTGAGTCGCGACATGAAATCTAAATATGTTGTTAATGAATTTAAAACATAAATTTTAAGGTCAAGAAAGTCATACTTTGTGGTAAACTGTTGAGATATAAGCTTTTTAATTAGAAAGACTCAAGAGTACACAGGAGGAGGTCGCGTATGTGACGTCATAGCTTTCGCTCCCTTCCTGCAGCTTGGCCTCCCCACTGAAATTCCACTGTTTTATGATTAATTGATTAATGATTGAAGATGTCTGTGTGTTTTGTGCCAGGTTGCACTCACTCCAAGCTGCAGGAAGCGAGCGAAGCTATGATGTCACATACGCGACCGCCTCCTATGTAGTTTTTCTAATTATGTTTTTTTCAAAAGCTTATATCTCAACAGTTTTACCACAAAGTATGACTTTCTTGACCTTAAAAGTTATGTTTTAAATTCATTAATAACATATTTGGATTTCATGTCACAACTCAAATGGGACCAAAAGATAATATTTCTCTCCTCATTCACTGCCATTCATATTTTTTCCGATCTAAGGTCCCATGAGCTTCACCGGGAGGGGCATGACTTCGGCACTCTATATGCAACTAGCAGTGGCGCACCGCCGCTGTTGATTTTTTTTCTTTTTTTTTTTCCCTCCATCTCAGCTCTTTAGAAACTACCGTTATATTATTTGGCGCTACCGATGCTTCATATCCAGGTCAATTCACACACTTGTGAGTAAAGCATATAAGAGGAGAGGAGAGGGCTCCGTCTCATTGCGCACACAGACACGTGTGCACGCGCACGCACGCACAGGTGAGTACGCTAGAGCATTTTCCTGACCAAACCCGACCCGAGCCTGGGGTGCAGTTTGTTACCTGACATAGTTATTGTTATGGACAGTGTGTAAATAACCATCAAAAGACTGCTGTTACGCACAGACAAACAGGCTGCTTGCACAGTGCAACCTGTGTTGCATTCAGGCGTTGTCACGTAAATAACAACTTCCAGCACTTAAATAGGTCATAGCACAAAACAGCAACATTCCCCCGTGCCACTGGCTGCTTCTGTATACTGTGCATATGATAAAAGACAACACAGCAGGGAGAAGGAGGTAGGATGGGACTGCAATCGAGGCGCGAGACTTATCCTTTGGGTATTTTATTTTATTTTATTTTATTTATTTATTTATTGTTGTTTTATTTTTTTTATTTACTAATCAAACCCTGTCTTGGAAAGACAACGCAGTTTTATTTAGGCCTATAGCACATTTCAAACCCAAAGGCAACCCGAAGTGCTTTACGGAGTAGTCAGACAAGTTCATTGTAACCAAATCACAGAGCAAACCTGGAAGGGCTGAACAATTAGTTAAACTGATTCAATTAGAAGTTGATCTATGAGTACCAATATCACGATCTCAATTAGCTTAGAGGGCTTCCAGCACCCAGCATCCTCCTGTCCTTGATTTACTTGAATGTGTACACTATTCGTTCTGCTTAAACTATACACGTAGGCCTATTATCAATTATTGCCCACATAGTATTATTTATTTATATATTTGTCTTTAATTCTTATTCTATTTTCAATTTTCTAATATTTATCAATTTGAAACACCCATTTAATTACTTATTCATACAGACTAGCTAAACGCCATAACTCAGCGAATGCAAGATATCAAATATTAGCAGCTTTAAAGAACCGCCACCTGATGAACAACTGATGTGAGAGCACGTGCATAGACATGCATGCAAACTGTGCTATGTTTCCTGAAAGTAAAGGAATGTGAGTAAATACAAGTACTATAATGAGTGCGTTTTTAATTGTTTGTGCCAGATAATAGTATATTCTCTGTCGGTCACCAATAAAACCCACACTGTAGAATCGCTGAAGGGCTTTTAACTTGAAATGATACAGGAAGTGTGATAAGATGATGATACACACGTAAATTTATGTATTTTTATGAATGAAGACGAAGAGGAAAAGTTGCTTATCTTGAAATGAGCAGATACCATTGTGAGCAGAAGGCATAATGTGCCTGCTTTATATGCTTACTTTGATGAAACCCAATGTACCAAAAATCGAGGCCCGTCGCTATTACAGTATTACGGTAACTGTTTTCCCATTGAAACGAGGGGTGACAGGAGGATGAAATAAATCACTTCATATTAATGATGCAGTGATAATATTTGTCTGCAGCACTAAATGGATTAAAGGCAGATCATACAAGACACACTTAACTTAAACAGTGAGGGCAGCTGTTGATCGGATGGCTTGAACCGCCGGCTCCCTTGCTGTGAGGGACCGGGGTGCACCGGGGCTGGAGAGGCTGGAGAGAGGCTGGAGGGAGGCTGGAGAGAGGCTGGAGGCATAATGAAGCGCCGGCTGCATGTGGTGGCCGGCTGCATGTGGAGGCCTGCAGTGATGAGGATGCTGACGAGGCAGAGGCTGAAGCATATCCAGGGACGGAAACAAGGTGTGCATGGCAAGCTTGGCTGGAGTAACCGGGGACTGTGCGTGGCAATCCAGGTGTACGTATGCAAAGTGTCCCGAAGCAACAGATCATGTTACGTGTAATTTGGGCCCACATCTTGAATCCGCACAGGACACTGAGATTGAGACTGGAGATATAAACAAAGGCTGAAGTTGCGCGTTGACAATACTGACTTGTAACAGGTGCAATTGCCTGAACTGAAGGACGTGATGAGTGAGAGATGATTCCGCTGCTGCTGAGGAATCGAAGTAGGCTGTTACTATCAAGAAGAGACTGCAAAGTAAAAAGGTAAGGTGAGCAATTGCCGGTGCAAAGATTCTGCCTAAAATGACGGCTGGCATCAGCAGAAGAAAATTTTGCAGTGGTATCCTGATTGGCTGAGAGATCGTGGCAAAGTGTGATTGGATAACAAGAGGAGTGAACACCCATAGTCAGCTGAATAGAGGGAGTAGCGAGAGTGGGATGGAGAGAAATGTGAAAGGGTGAGCACAGAGAAGGTCTTCCTGATTGAACTTACGCTGAGCTTCATTAGAGAGAACAGCAGTAGAGCGGTGTGTCTGTGTTATAGCAAAGCTGCTATTTAACTGACTGTGATGAAGTATCATGCAAAATCCGTGAGGCTATCAGCTCCTGCTTTGTATTCTAAGGTTGACAGTAAGCAGGCCTAGAGCTCCTCCCTCTGGTCAACACAGCTGCTTCACAGGACACAGTCAGTGCTGAGAGAGGTTACAGTGTCCCCAGGAGATGAGAGCAGTCAAGTCAAAAACAAACAAATATAAAAAAATAAATAGATCAAAAAACATACAAACAGAAAGTATATCTATCAGGGAAATTACAGTAGTGTCTGTGCATTAACAATTAACAATACAGCACATTTATATTTTCTAATATATATCTTTATTTATTAGTAGTTTATGAAAATAAATTTGATCAGAATGTGTTACTTGTTTGATTGTTTTATGTTTTTAAATGCAGCATATACTTACATGCGTATTACATTTTAAGCAACATCAGTGTAGCCTATTATTTTTGTTTGTACAATTTTAGAGTGAAAAAAAATTAAAGGAGCACCATGCAAAAGTTGGGCACCCCAAGACATTTGAGCTCTCAGACAACTTTTACAGGGTCTCAGACATTAATTAAAAGTGCCTGTTTTTGTCTCTCCATAGCTCCCTGTAAAGGAGCTGTGAAGGACCTCCAAGTGGACCACATTAAACTACAAATGACAAAGACAAAACTAGAGATTCAGATACTGGAACACCAGTTAAGGTGAGTTAGACCTGAAGATGGATGATGTTACTTGCTGTTACTCTTACTGTTGGAAAATCAGTGTTATATACAAATAAGTTATATGTAATAATAATAAAGCACTTTTTATTTACAGGAAATAAAGAATAAAGACAAATAAATGGCATCTGAAATAAATGATTTCTGTCCTCAGTTGATCTGAAAGTAGTAAAGAATGTTGAACATAGTCAGAGTTTTCACTAATCTTCCTTTCTGGAATAGGGCCCTGGGGTTGAATTAAGACCTGCATTTATTTGTCAAAATGTGTGGCTGCACTCAGAGTTTGATTGTGAATTGGCTTTTAACATACGTTTTATGGAAGATGTACAATGTGTTTTTTACTTGGAGCTCTGTTACATGGAGGCCATTCACAATATCATTAGCAAACATTGTAGTTACTCTGATTTATACAGCTGAGGAGGTATTTATGTGATGAAAGGACGCTGTGTGTATGTCAGTCTCTACATGACTTTGAATAGGTATGTGTGGTTTGCTGATTTTACAGGAGACCACACTGTTTAGCGTTTTAGATTTTGACTGTTTTCATTTGGTGCAATATGAGTTTAAGTTACTGAATTTTCTTTGTCTTTTAGAGTACATCACAGCAGGGCCCTGGTGCCAAACACCTCTCCACTACAGCCAGATTCCAGGATGTGGGATGCCAAATGGACCATCCACAAACCGTCTCAGTGGGCACGCAGTCTGTGGGATCTCAAAAGATGGTAGTGAACAGCACACAGCTGCACAGGGCTACTCTGAGGGAGCAGCCCGAGAAGCAAAGGTAGGCCTACATAACACAGAAATGATATGTGTTATTTTTTTTTTTTTTTTTTTGAGATACAGTACCTGGAAATATTTTATATTATTGAAATGCTGTTTCCCAAAAGCTTCAGGATATATATTTCTGCCTCACATTATCACATGCCTTTGACTTTGTTATGATGTTAAAGACACATACGCACATATTATAGACACACATACACATATTTTTTAGCTGCAAACAATCAGTTCAATCAATTGTATTTATAAAGCCCAATATCACAAATCACAATTTGCCTCAGAGTGTTTACAGCATACGACATCCCTCTGTCCTTAGGACCCTCACAGCGGGTCCAGCAAGGAAAAACAGGTAGAAACCTCAGGAAGAGCAATTGAGGAGGAATCCCTCTAACAGGACGGACAGAAATGTAATAGTTGTCGTACAGAACAGATCAGCATTATAAATTTACAGTAATCCATATGACAAAATGATACATAAAGAGAGACAGAAACAGAGAGACAGAGAGAGAGAGATGCAGGGCAGACAGTAATGACAGTAGCTTACAACAACATCTCTGAGATATGACAGAGCCTGACCATTTAGAGCTTTGTAAGTTAGGAGAAGGATTTTAAATTCAATTCTGGAATTTACAGGAAGCCAGTCAGAGAAGCTTAAACAGGAGAAATGTGGTCTTGTTTCTTAGTTCCTGTCAGCACACATGCCGCTGCATTCTGAATTAGCTGGAAAGCTACCTGATAATAGGGAGTTACAGTAATCCAGCCTAGAGGTAACGAAAGCGTGGACCAATTTTTCTGCATCTGTTTGGGACAGTATAGGCCTAATTTTTGCAGTATTACGCAGATGAAAAAACAAAGCCTGTAGGCTTGTTTTAATGGGAGTTAAAAGACAAATCTTGGTCAAATATTACTCAGAGGTTTCTTATGGTCGTGCTAGAGGCCAGAGCAATGCCATCCAGAGAAACTATATCATCAGATAAAGAGTTAATGAGTTGTTTGGGGCCGAGAACAATAACTTCAGTTTTGTCTGAATTTAACATCAGGAAATTGGAGTTCATCCAGGATTTTATGTCTTTAAGGCATTTTTGAAATTTAGTTAATTGATCCTTTTCTTTTGGCTGATTTCTAATGATGTTACCTAAGGGAAGCATATATAAAGTGAAGAGAATTGGTCTGAGCACAGAACCATGTGGAACTCCAAAACAAACTTTATTATGTAAAGATGATTCATTGTGAACGTGAACGAACTGAAAACGATCAGATAAATAAGATTTAAACCAGCTTAGCGCAGAATCTTTTAGGCCAATTAAGTGTTCCAGTCTCTGCAGTAGAATTTGATGGTCAATTGTGTCAAACGCCGCACTAAGATCTAATTAAACAAGTACAGAGACGAGTCCTTTGTCTGAAGCAATCAAAAGATCATTTGTAATTTTAACTAGTGCTGTCTCAGTGCTATGATGCACTCTAAATCCTGACTGAAATTCCTCAAATAAATTATTATCATGGAGAAAATCATATAGCTGGTCTGCGACTACTTTCTCAAGGATCTTTGACATAAAGGGAAGATTAGATATTGGTCTATAGTTGGCTAACATCTCTGGATTCAGGGTGGGCTTTTTTAGAAAAGATTTAATTACAGCTACCTTAAAAGACTGTGTTACATAGCCTTTTAATGAAGATATATTGATCATGTCTAATATGTAAGTGTTAACTAAAGTTAAGACTTCCTAGTTGGGATGGGGTCTAAGAGACACATTGATGACTTGGATGAAGAAATCATTGAGGTCAGTTGTTGAAGAGTAATATGGGAGAAGCAATCTAAATATATAGCAGGTCTCTGTGTTTGAGGGCAGCACTGTCTGAGCACAAGAGATCATGAATTTTGCCTCTAATAGTTAGAATTTTGTCGTTAAAAAAGCTCATAAAATCATTACTGCTGAGGGCTAAAGGAATACAAGGCTCAATAGAGCTGTGACTCTCAGTCAGCCTGGCTACAGTGCTGAAAAGAAACCTGGGGTTGTTCTTATTTTCTTCTATTAATGCTGAGTAATAGTTTGCTCTGGCATTGCGCAGGCCCCTCTTATACGTTTTGAGACTGTCTTCCCAGACCAGACGAGATTCTAATTCTAACTCCAATTCCTTTCCATTTTTTGTGATATTTGTTTTAATTTTTTGGGTTTGAGAGTTATACCAAGGAGCGAACTTTCTTTGCTTTGTTAACTTCTTTTTAAGAGGAGCTACAGAGTCGAGTGTTGTTCGCAGCGAGCCTGCAGCACTATTGACAAGATTATCAATTTGGGAAAGTTTGAAGGTAATATGGGGAACCGCTGTTACAGAGGGACAAGATATTAAATTTAAATCCAGTGGAATAATTTCCTTAAATTTTGCTACAGCAATATCTGATAAACATCTAGTATAGTAACTGTTGCTGAGTGGCGTATAATCAAGTAGAAAGAAATCAAAAGCTAAGTAGTGATCTGATAGAGAGGGATTCTGTGGAAAGACAAGTTTTCATTTTCAGTTCCGTATGTCAGGACTAGATTGAGGGTATGGTTAAAAAAGTGAGTAGGTTCATATACACCCTGACTGAAGCCAATGGAGTCCAATAATCTGATAAACGTAGTAGCGAGGGAATCATTATCAACGTCAACATGAATATTAAAATCACCTACAATAATAACTTATGTGATTCAGGCCCGGCGCCAGGATGGAGTTATTGAGGGGGCGGTTAAAAATTACGAGGGGGCAAATCTTTTTTATGCAACATAGGTTCACAGTGAGTCATAAAGAGCGCGCAGCCGTGCGTAACTGTCGCGCGTAATGGCAGCTCTTTGCCGGTGAAACACAATAAACTGCAAGTCTTCTTTCATGTTTGTCTCATGACAGATGCTGCTTACAGTCAGACAGACAGGTGGAGCGAGCGGCAAATTGGTATGAAAGCTGGTTCAGGGCATATTCATCCATATATGAATAAATATGGAGTGGAAACGCTCATGCATGTGCACCAAGTTTCTACATTAATTGAGAGGCTTTACAAATATGCCTAAAATAATGTGTATATTTCCAGCTTTTTTCTTTTCATTTTTATCATGTCATGAATCTTCACAGTTTTTCCACTAGCCTAATCAGTCATCCAAAACTGGATGTCCCCGATTTCAAAACTCATTCATCATCAATCATCCTGCTATCTCTGGATGCATGTCTGACATATCCAGCAGAAAAAAACATGTGTGACATAGAACATAGAAAAATAAACCAGCTGCATTCTGTCTTACCTTTCCTCAGTAGAGTTGCAGCCTTCTCGTTTGTTTGTTGTATGTTCTGAGTAAGCGAGGAGCCACTGGCCTCGGCAGCAGTCTCTTCTGTAGTATTTTTTTTTTTGTTGTTGTTTATTTTCTTTTTCTTTTTTACAGAACCACGTTCCTATATCCATCTTTGGCTTGAACTGCGTTTTGGGCAAAGAACACACTAATGCTGTCAAAATAAATTGACCAAACTATTTAGCAAGCAAGCTAGCTTAAATCACATTCTATGGTACGCCGTGAGGCCAAACCTAATACAATGCGCAACAAACGGCGCTGTCCATGGTTCTGAAATGACCGCAAATAACAGGGGGGTTTTAATTCTCCTTTCAAACACCATAACCCTATGTTAAAAAACAACAAAAATACTGGTCGGTTGGACCAGTATTTTTGTTGTTTTTGCAGATTTACTATGGTACACAAAACTTAAACTGAGGGAGCAAAAAATCAAACTGAGGGGGCATTGCCCCCCCTCGCCCCCTCGTGGTCGCCGGCCGATCTGATTTAAGAACTAAACTCGATAAAAACTCTGAGAATTCAGATACAAATTCAGAATACAGGCCAGGAGCACGGTACACTATAACAAACAGAAGTGGCTATAAGATTTTCCAGGTGGAGTTAAAAATGGCTGCAACTTATGGAGCCCCTTACAGGTCAAGTTGGGAGATTTTTTTTGGACTGACTTTTGCGTTACCTCGTAATACTTTTGCGTTCCCTCACAATAAATTTTGCGTTACCTCGCAATACTTTTGTGTTCCCTCACAATAAATTTTGAGTTACCTCACAATACTTTTGCGTCCCCTCGCAATAGTTTTGCATTTCCTTGCAATAACATTTTGGATTCCCATGAGCCACCATTGTCACTTCCTCTTAGATGCTCACATTGATCGGTGACCAACGTAAACTTGTATAAAGCTGGCGAGATCTCCTTTTAAACTGTAGTGTTGTTATTATTGTCTTTCATGCCGTTGTAAGTAGCTTACGTAATTAGGTGCGGGAACCGGCACCATGCCAGCCTAATAACATCATGCTACAGCAGTAATAATGTCAGCTTTAGTCAAATGGCTCTAGCTCTCCTGGTAAATGTCATAAACTCTGGACACAGTGAAACAGAAACAAGCGTTAGTCAGGGGACAAGAGCCAAGAGTCACAAAGACTCACGTATGTTAAAAGTTAACTGGTGTATTTACTGTATGTGTCCGGGGTCCTTTGCCTGTGGAACGAGTAACGTGACCACTAACTTGTCCCCAAACGAACACATGTTTCTGTTAGGCCTATGTTTTACACTAACGTTCTTTATGAATTATGAAGAATGTCAGAGTGGCCAGTTAGTGGCAGAGTTGGGCCTGGAGTCACAAATAGCGCATTTCGACTGACACAAAACCAGCACGGTGCCGGGTCCCGAACCTAATTAAGCAGGCTACTTACAACGGCACAAAAGACAATAATAACAACACTACAGTTTAAAAGGAGATCTTGCCAGCTTTATACAAGTTTACGTTGGTCACCGATCAATGCGGGCATCTAAGAGGAAGTGACAATGGTGGCTCATGGGAATCCAAAATGTTATTGCAAGGGAATGCAAAACTATTGCGAGGGGACGCAAAAGTATTGTGAGGGAACGCAAAATTTATTGACAGGTAACGCAATGTATTGTGAGGTAACGCAAAAGTATTGCAAGGGGACGCAAAAGTCAGTCCAAAAAAAATTTCCTGACTTGACCTTTAAGGGGCTCTGTACCTTTCTTAACTGTCTTTATGTCTACACCTGTTTTGACTTACTCTATTATCACTGCATTACACAATAAAAAACAACCAAACAAGGGCCCTCTCAGGAACAGGTTTGTTACTTCCTCTGTGCAACATGAGAACTGGGAACGGCATGATTCCTGTTTTACTGCGCAATAAAGAACAGGCTGAGCGTAGCGGGAACTGGGTTGAATGCCGTTTCCTCTCACGTGATGATGAATGGAGGAGCGTCTGAAGGTCATCTGTCAGATCCAGACAGCCTCGTCTTGAAAGCCACTCATGAACCTCAACATTTCATTACTGAGAACATTGGGGAAGTGGGTGAAATGTCATGGAACAGTTGCAGTTTATGTATACCTGATTTGATTGCACTTATATACATACATGTTGCTGAGTTTCCCCTTTTTAGTGTATGAGGCAAGGGTGCATATGTGGGCTTCGGCAGACTGTGGAAGTTAATTTATGTATACCTTGTGAAAGGTTAAAGTTAAAGGGATAGTTTGGATCTTTTGAAGTGGGGCTGTATGTACTTATGAGCAGTATATAACATACAACAGATGGCTGTCATGGAAGCTAAGCAATGAATTGTTGTGGATGGGGGCAGCAGCAAAACATATTTTTGCCATGGCCTACCGACTGTAACACACTATCTGTTTAAGTGGACGATATATTGAGAATATTTTCACTACCCTGCCGTCAGACAGACCTTTCCTTTGGCACTACATTTTTCAACTGTAGAGCATTTGTATTTGTAACAGGGGTATAAGCGTTAAGGATTATTCACTAAAAGGGATTCTTTTGATTAGGTGGGAGGCAAACTGGACACTCAAGGAGGAGTGACAGTTTAAAGTAAAGTTAAAAGTAACAATTCATTAATAAATACCGCAAATTTAGAGAAACATGTAAATGACCAAAGTTAAAATAGTCTTTTAAAACTGTCTTAAAAATTAAAATGTCCTGAGAAGTCCCTTGTCCCTTTAAAAAGGAAGTCTTAAAAAGTAACAAATTCAACTGTGTTTTATTTTGGGAGCAGACTGACCATTGCTGCAGAACACTGGCCTCATGGCACCCTGGGTGCCTTGGTTGTTGATATTCTGGGACGCTGAATGGGACAGTTCGGGCACAGTCTTTTTCAAAATACTACATCAGTACAACACCCCAAATTGATTTTCTTTTGGTTTTCCTTTAACAAACGCACATGGTTACATTCAGCCAACACATGTACATGATTGGGTTTAGAAAAAAAGAACATGGTTTGGCTTTACAATCTTATGGGAAGCGAACACTGGCCTCTCAGATGAAAGTTTGTGGTTTTTGGACCCATCCACCACCTCTCCCACCTGCCCTACTCAAACTTTTCACCCCCTTCACTTATGTTGTCGTCCAGCCGCGTTTCCCACAATAATGGTATGTTGTGCTGACATGAAAGGACGTCTTTTTTCATTGGTGTCTGACACTGGAACTGAACAATCAAAGACAACGCAAAAAAGGACTAAATTACAGTACATAAGTTAAAGGAGCTGATGGGCTCACATTTCACTGGAGTTTTACTTTGTATAATTCCATGTGACACATAAATGATTGATTGAGTGACTGACTGACTGACTGATTGATTGATTGATTGATTGATTGGAGTATAATACAGTGCACGGCACAGTTGGGCTTTTGCATAGGAATATAGAGGGGCTCCGGCTGAGAAAAATGTAGAAATGTAGTGCCAGAAGAAAGAGCTGTCTGACAGCAAGGTAAAGCAGTGCATATATTCAAAATATAGCATCCACTTACTCTTATATGGATTTTTTTTTGTATTGCACATCTACCATGGTGGGACTCCCATATGCTTCTCCAAACTGGGAACATTGCCAACTGCCATTAACTGAAGGTAATACACCGGCCATAGATAACTACCTTACATAGCCCCACTACCAATTAATTCAAACTATCCATTTAAGCTTACATCAGTCTTGAAGTATGGGCCTCTTCAGTATGCCTCAAACAAACAGCTGGTCAAATCAGTGTCTGAATATCCTCATCTCCATTTTGCTCTCTAATCTTTAAATGTTAATTTTGTGTGATGCACTTGTAGAGCATGTAACAACCCTCCAATATGGCACAGGCTGAGGCAAGTTCAGAGATGCTTTGTGTATATGTTAAACACTGTAAACAGAGTGGTACTTTGGGTTATTACGTTTCATGAAGAAAAAGTAATTTTAAGAATCCCCCCTACAACTTGCGATTCGAGACTTGCAATGCAGGATGCCCAAGTACTGCTTTACGACAGCACCTTTTTGTTGAGCAATCAAAGTGGCTCTGGGCCTCTGTTATAAATATTTTAGTGTGTGTGAGCACATACATCAAAGGGACACGTGTATGACTCTCAGCATGTTTGGTGTCTTCCTTTGTGGATTCATCCGTGAGTGATAGCAGCTGGCAGAGAGGCGCTGACCCACGCTGACCCCAGGCCGACCAGAAAGGGGATGTGTGGGAAAGACGTGGGTGGACATGGACCACTTCCTCTGCCTCAGCAGATCCCAGGGTGGAGGAAGCCCCCAGAGCCAGTTAAGGCTACAGATCAGCCCACACAGCTTGGCAGAGAGGGTGCACATGATATAAAACAGTTTGCATATGCATGTCCAAGTCCACCTGTCTCTATGACACTGGCTTTGAAATCTGCTTTCATCAATTTTTGGCCACAAGTTGACAAATAACTCCAAAACATGCTGATAGAGACATTAGCACTCTATATGGTGTACTGTTACATGCCTAATGTGCTCAGAAAGTCTGGCTGTGCTGGACGTTTGACGTGACAATGTTCCTCTTTATGTCTTGTCAGCATGGACTGTTTGCCTGGCCCTGAAGAAGG
Source organism: Epinephelus lanceolatus (assembly GCF_041903045.1). NCBI lineage: Eukaryota > Metazoa > Chordata > Actinopteri > Perciformes > Serranidae > Epinephelus > Epinephelus lanceolatus. The sequence goes on from NC_135743.1 coordinate 42,701,220, forward strand.
TTTGACAGGTCTGCACTCTGCATCACCCACACAGTGTCACTGTCATTTCACAAGGCTGATGATGATTACAGTGTAGTAGCAGTGTGACAGGTAAGTCTACCCTCTTGATGTTGGCTGTTTAAGTTTTATTTTAGATGTCAAAGGTTAATGTTCACACACAAACAACAAAGTAGGTCTTTGATTGAAGCAAGATCATTTCAGCCTGTCACAATTCAACATCTCCACCGTTGCAATCCAAGTTGCATCAGTGGCTAATTACAAGTCATGCTCAGAGGTGGAAAAAGTACTGAAAAATTCTACTCAAGTAGAAATTCCTTTACTTTGATGAAATTCTACTTAAGTACTTAAGTAAAGCTACCCTTTAAAAATCTACTCAAGTAAAAGTAAAAAGTAGTTAGTTTAAAATGTACTTAAAGTAGAAGTTACTTAGTTACTTCCAACAATTTGATGGGGGTCACTATGCAGTGCAAAAATGGTCCAGGGGTCATAAATCCAATCCAAAAACAGGTTATTTCTGTATGATGAACCATAGAATTCAATTCAATTTAGGGCTGCTCAATATCATTAGAGCATCACCATCGCAATGTGTTCTTGTGCAATAGTCACATTGTGAGACTCGCAGTATAAGTTCATCATATCGATATAATATTAGTCAAAGGCAATATGCCATACTTATTTTGCTGGTTAATCCTTTAGGTTGTGAAGTTCTCAATTTCCATGACAGTTTGATTGTAAAATGTATATTTCATGCAAATACAGCCTTTCCAAAGCACAAATGATGACTTCTTTCCAAATAGAGCTATTCAAGTTATTGCAATACACTGTATATTGCAATACATATGGCAGTATACAAAATCGTCGTCGCATTGTCAGTTTTGTCTAATATTGCGCAGCCCTCATTCATTTTGACTCACAACTGTTAGACTGATGATACACAGAGCAATTTTTTGAGCAATGTTGTTGGGCATTATTCTCATGGATGCAAACAGGTGTATGGTCAAAAAAGAGTGAGTTTGTCGAAGCGAAATTCTCAATATTAAAATACACTAACACTAATTTGGAAGAATACTGTGTATTCCAAAACAGTGAGCATTGAGCAACAGTGTTTCCCCTATATGCAACTAGCAGCGGTGGTGCTCCGCTGCTGAAATATGACCGCTGCTGCTGATTTATTTTTTTTGCTCTTTAGAAACTACCGTTATATTATTTGGTGCTATGGATGCTTCATATCCAATTCACACTCATACTTGTGAGTAAAGCATAGAGAGGAGAGGAGAGGAGAGGAGAGGACCCCATCTTATCTCTTCATAAACTAAAGTTATATTATTTTGTGCTATGGATGCTTCATATAATAACATAAGGATATGCTATTTATCATGTTATATGGTGAAACGTTTCACTTTATAACGTGATGACTTGTATTGTTTACATGATGGCATGTCGCACAGGGTTGCACAGGGTAGTATACACAGTAAAATCAGACTATTAGCGTTTACATAGGTTACTTAATGGCTTTGCAAGCTTTGCAATAAGCTTCTGCCACCGGGGACGAATTTTGTAGTTGGTTGTAGTTGAGTCAGGAGCACGATGGCAGATGGACAAAGTTTGTAAACAAGTGAAAAACAGCCTAGCGAAAGAAAATTAGCTCCTCTGTCTGAGGAGGCAAAGAAGAGCAAAAAGGAGAGTGATAAAAGAAGAGGAAAAACAAGAGTAAACCTCAGTCAGGCGTTCAAGAGATGGAGGGAGCTCCGTGACCAAAGAGGCTTCAAAACCAATGTCCAGCTAGCTTTCTCTCTAATGGATCAGTAACGTTAAGTAACACGGCTAAATGTTAGCTAGACGAGAGAGGGCTGTACTGTACTGGCTGCTAGTTCATTCCTAGCTGGCCAGCATCGCAAATCGCTGCAACCAGGGACCGGGTAGCAAGTGTTTGTCGGCTGACATCCTTGTTGCCATTCTACGGCAGCCCTCGGACAGTGATACCGTTGATAGTGTTGTTTGTACTGCTGTAGTATTTTGAAAGAGACTATCCAAACTGTCCTGTTCAGCATCCCAGAATATCAACAACCAAGGCACTGTTGGACTAAGAGTCTCATCCTACTCTCCAATGTGCTATGTGTGAGCTCAGTCCTGCGTGTTCTTTAATGAAGCAATAGGAGAAGATATTCGGTCTCAGTTAATGTAGTTTATTAAGCAGTAAAGGAATAAAATTACAGAGCTCTGGGTCTCAACTTCACGTCCCTGACGAACAACAAAGGTGTGTCAGTTCACGAAGTCTGACCTCCTGTCCTTTCCCTGACCCAGTATATTTGAGCGTAACAGAGTGTCATTGTGCACGCAAGGTGTTGTCCTCTTCTCATTGGCAGTTCCACTTCCTCCTTCACCACACCACGCCCCTGCCTCGTGTTAATCTGACTCCTTCCCGCTGGCGGTGGGGGCGTGGTTCCTGTTTTGAAAGACAAGAGAACAACACAACTCCCTACACGTGCTGTACCTTACTATCTGTATATCACTTTCTATTCTTTTTACCATATATGAAACTAATTATCTAAGCATTGCTTAGAGTGCTCCTCAGACTTCATGTCTCTTCCTCTCCTGTACTTCTCCACTTCTGCAAAGCAAACACATTCAGATCAGCTGAAATCATCTCAGTATTCTCATTGTTCACACATCTAAAACTTATATAGTGAAACACAACTTATAGTAAAACACATAAAATCATTCTATTCCCAACAGCACCCAGGGTGCTATGAGGCTAGTGTTCTGCAGCAATGGTCAGTCTGTTCCCAAAATAAAAAACAGTTGAAGAGGCAACAGACAGCATTTTTTCCTAAATATATCATTATGAAAATAATGTGGGTTGCACAGGGTAGTGGCCACAGTAAAATCAGACTATCAGCATTTACATAGGTTACTTAGTGGCTTTGCAATCTTTGCAATAAGTTTCTGCCACCAGTGCCGAAATTTCGTGGAAAAAATCTGCTTTGCGGCAGGAAACGCGTCATGTATTGCGAAACTGGTTGGTCAGCTAATCAGGGACTGGAGCGAGTTCTTATGAGGAGCTGGGCATGAGATAGTTGAGTCATGGGCACAATGGCAGACGAACAAATTTTGGAGACGAGTGAAAAACAGCCTAGCGAAAGAAAATTAGCTCCTCTGTCTGAGGAGGCAAAGAAGAGCAAAAAGGAGAGTGATAAAAGAAGAGGAAAAACAAGAGTAAACCTCAGGCAATCAAAAGATGGAGGGAGCTCCGTGACCAAAGAAGCTTCAAAACCGATGTCCAGCTAGCTTTCTCTCTGATGGATCAGTAAGTAACACGGCTAAATGTTAGCTAGACGAGAGGACTGTACTGTACTGGCTGCTAGTTAACTCCTAGCTGGCCACAACCAGGGACCGGGTAGCGAGTGTTGGTCGGCTGACATCCTCGTTGCCATTCTACAGCAGCCTTTGGACAGAAATTACGGTCAATTTGGTCATTGCGACAGTGCGAGCAACACTGCTGACACTAGGTGGCGCCAAGCTACAAAAAAACGAATTCTATCTGTTGCCTCTTTAAGTCATTAGCATGTCCGCTTCCAAAAACTGCTATAAAAAAGTACAGATTAATATTTTTTCTGTTTTTTTGGGTCAGATCTTTTGATTAACTTCAGTCCTGATCACCCTTAAATGCCAGTTTGATTACATGATGCTGATATTTTTTATGAAAAAAAACACACAAAAATTAGTTATTTTCCATATAACAAATGTTGGATGGCTGGGGGATTTTTTAAAAATCAGTCTTGGATATGTCAAAGATTAGCCAAAATATTGACTTGAATGCATTATTAGTTTCTGTGTAGCATCAGATTTAAAACTTACTACCCTCTTAAGTCATTAGCGGACAAAAACGTCCCATTGAGTCCCATTAAAACCACATTTTTAATCTCATAGCCATTACAAAATAAAATCATGTATTCTGTAATGTTGGGGTTTCATTTTTGAGAATTATAGTAAAATTTGTCATTTTTACTGTTCACTACTAAAATCAACCATTTCCCCATTATAGGCCTCTGCACAAAATGCTTGTCATTTCTTGGTGATAAAGCATCTGTAAAAATACTACAGCAATACTATTTACACTTTTCCACTGAAATCATTTTTAAATCGGCATCAGATTTATCAGTGAATATTTATTTTAAATACTTCCACAATTCTGTGAACCACAATCAACATTCAAAATCAAATTGAACATTCAAAACAGAACAGTATGTTACTGATATGTTAATATGTGTGATTGTCACAGAAAATCAGAATATTGATCAATGTTAACAAGCTATATACATTTTAACAATTTAGAAACTTTGGAGTAATTTATAGAACAAAAAGTGTGTGTGTGTGTGTGTGTGTGTGTGTCTGTGTGTCTGTGCGTGCGTGCGTTCAGGGGAAGGATCCACAGCAGTAAAAAGCACAAAGGAGTTGAAGGCAGACACATTGATCATGTTGAAGAAAAGAACCTGTGGAAACCAACAGGTCTTCTGTCTGACGCTGTAGGTGCTGGTTACCTACAAAAGACCAAAATAACAAATAAGCCAACTGAATACTAAAATAAATAAAATCACCAAATACAGTATATTTCAGACAAGCCCATATTTCAGCAAGAATAAGTAGGCTAAATTTGGAAAAGATGCATGCTGTAATAAATGTGTAAAGGCTCATGTCCTGTCCAAGTAGTCAACACCTCCCTTACAGTGGCTATAATCTGTGATGATCACAGGTTTCTTTTTCTCATCCTCATTGACAGCTGTGTCTCGATATTTGCTGCTGAGAAGGGGTACATTTTTCCCCCGTTTGGGAATGAAGCTCACCCCTTAGGTTGTCTTTGTGAACGCAAAAACAGAGGACAGGACAGGTCTCCCTCTCAGCTGCAGGAGTTTGGGTGGACGCTCAGGCTTATTTATTCTTATGGTCCCAACCAGGGCCACTTTCCTCTTCAGAAGTTCCTGCACAAGTGAATATGATGTAAAAAAAAAATTATCACATGTGACAGTGACCCCTTGGAGGTCCTCTGTCATGTCCAGGACGACACATTTTCCCTCCACAGCATTGCCAGCAGCCTTTTCTGTATAAATCTGGCACTTCCAGGCATAGGAAGTGGCAACATCAGCAGTGACCCAGATTATCAAGCCATACTTTGCCGGCTTGCTTGGCATACACTGGCGAAAGTTGCACCGGCCTTTGAAAGGGACAAGCTGCTCATCAACACACACATCTCTCCCAGGGTTGAAAAGCATCGGGAGGCGCTGCGTCTTCATCTCTCAGATTGAGCAGATAGGGGCAAGCTTGTCCTCTCTGAGACGGGAAGGTCTGTTCAGCTTGTCATCAAACCGGAGGGTGGAGTTGATTACCCTGAATTTGGTGTGATTCATGGTGGCCCGGAAGATTGCATGTCCACTTTGGTCATCCCAGAGGTTGTATGTGGATTCCCCCTTGGACCGATAGACACCAGCCAAAATCATGAGTCCAGTATATGCTCTCACATCTGTGTCATCGATATCTCTCCAGTTTCGCACTGCACGTCTTCCATTCAGGTTTGTCATGTTGACAATGTCGATGATCTCTGGAGTGAAAAATAAATCAAAAGAGGATTCCATATTGCAAATCCTTGAGAATGGTGTACCATGTCAGCCCGGGATCGAACCTCTGGCAACAGGAACATAGTGGGTATTCTCTGCATTGGTAGGAAACCAGACTTGCCCACTTTTTGAAGTCCATTCTGTGGCAGGATCATTTGTGTCCTCTCCACTCTCAGTGGAAAGGTCAGGAGATGAAGAAGAGGAAGCAGAATGATCTGACTCCACAAAGTCCACATCAGACTCTCCTTCTGAGGATGTGGATGTTTCACTGTCTTGCATCTCTCAGGGAGATACAGGCTGCATGATTTCATCCTGAGCCTCTTCCACAGAGAAGTGCCTCTTCATTGTCACAGGAACGAAATGACCAGGCAGCAGAGCAACAAGCAGTTTTTGACAGGACTTCAGCCAGATGCATAAACTCACTAAGCATTGTTTTTGTTTTCTTCCCAGTGACCTCTCTGAAGTGCAGTAAGAAAGGGGGGTCATGTTTTTATTAACTTGAAAGAGTGCAATGTATGGCTGTGTATGACAGTATACTGAAGTAAATTTATCAGACATTATAAAGTTCAACAGTACGTTAAAGCTAAGGTCAATCTGTCTACTTCAAAGACACATGAAACAGCAAAAACACACACACACACACACACACACACACACACACACTTTCTTGAAATAGCCTACTAAGGTCAATAACACAAGCACAAAAACTAATGAAATGATAAGCATTTTATGCAGAGGCCTATAATGGGGAAATGGCTGATTTTAGTGGTGAACAGTAAAAATGACAAATTTTACTATAATGAAACCCTAATATTACAGAATGCATGATTATGTTTTGTATTGGCTATGAGATTGAAAATGTGGTTTTAATGGGACTCAATGGGACATTTTTGTCCGCTAATGACTTAAGAGGGTATATTTTAAATCTGATGCCACACAAAAACTAATAATGCATCCACATCAATATTTTGACTAATCTTTGGCATATCCAACACTGATAAAAAAAATGTATTTTTTTTTTTTTCATAAATAACAACAGTGACATCAAGCAATCGAACTGGCATTTAAAGGGTTAAAATCCTTATAATGATTGAATGTTTGGTAGATTTGTGCAGGGCTGAAGTTGTTTAAGAGATTTATGCAGAAAAAACATGAATCTGTCATATTTCTATAGCAGTTTATTGGAAGTGGACATTTTTGTCTCTAATGACTCAAGAGGGTAGTGCGTTTTTTTCAAAGTGTTCTAATGATGTATTAGAAAAATTTAAATTTGAATTCCAAACTTTGTCACGAGATAGACTTTGTTACATAAAATTGTGCTGTATCACCAATACAGCCAAAATGATGGCCAGACGAGGAGGAAAAATTTGCCCTACTGGACAAAAATGTCCATAGTGATGCCTGAGGGTTATAAAAACAGTGCACCCAAATTTATTTAGTATATCACGCATTTTAAAAGGCTGCAATCACATGATTAATGCGCTGACAGCAGTAAACGGAAGCAGTCTCAAGCACTTGTAAGGAGGCATGTTGGGGTGATGGACGGGTCACAAAAAAAACCTTCACCTGGGACTTTACCTGGAGTCGCATGTTCAAATCCACGTGAACTTTGAGTCATTTTAAGGTAAATCCTTACCTTGTTTCTCTTCCTGAACCTAACCTCTGTAACTTATCGTTAATTATGTTACTGTACATAAAGGACGTAACGTCATTCATGGGGTGCAAATTAGTAGGATAACATACAAACTGTTATATTAGAATATAACAGTTGTTGCAAGTAACCCTGCATCTTCAGAGTGCCATGTTCTGGTGGAATAGTGGGTTACTATGAGCTCATTGAGATATAATGGAGCCTGACCATTTACAGCTTTGTAAATTAGGAGAGGGATTTTGAATTAAATTATGATTTTATAGGGAGCCAGTGCACAAAGGCTAAAATAGGAGAAATATGATCTCTTTTAATGTTCAGTACATTTGCCTCAGCATTCTGGATCAGCTGGAGAGCTTTCAAAGACTTATTAGAGCAACCTGATGATACGGAATCCAGCCTAGAGGTAACAAATGTGTGGACCAGTTTTTCTGTGTTTTTTTGTGACAGGATATGCCTGATATTATGCAGGTGAAAGAAAGCAGTTCTTGAAGTTGGTTTTATATGGGAGTTAAAAGACAAATCATGATCAAATATTACTCCAAAGTTTCTAAGAGTTGTGCGAGAGACCAGAGCAATGCCATCCAGAGAAACCATATCTTTAGAGTTTCTGAAGTGTTTGGGGTCAAGAACAATAACTTCAGTTTTGTCTGAACTTAAAGGAGCAATAAGCGAAATTCATCATTTCTAGATTGACGGAATTAAAAAATTGCTATGTGAAGAACTAGAAGTGTAATTTCATCTGGAGTATAGCATGACCTCACACACCCTCTCTCTGTGTTGATCTCCAGCCCATTGTTTACAAGCCGGTCCAGCTGCGCATTCATGTACGTTCATGTGAATATCCCCCCCACCCCCCCCACCCCCCTCTCGGAGCCCTTGGCCCTCCCTCCCTATAAAAGGCTACAGCCAGTGAGCAATGGCAGCGCATATTTTCGAAATGAAATGGCAGAGAGTGGAACGAAACCGGGGCTAACCGGTGCTTCCTCCTCAGGCTCCACTTCACTCACCTGCCCCACAGATGCACCGCCTCTCCCACTTTAACCTCAATAACAACCCGGAGCTAGCTGGGAGCAGCTGGCGAGGCGTTAGCCGCAGCATGACTGGAGGGAAGCACAGCCAGTTAGCCTCCGCTAGCTTCCCAACTAGCCCCGGTTCTCTGTTTGGATCCAACCGGAACACCGAGCCCTGGTTTGTTATTCAGGTTAATGTGGGAAGAAGCAGCAGGTTTATCGGGCAGCTGAATGAAGCTGGGTGAAGTGGAGGCTGCGGAGGAAACACCGGGATGGGTTAATGTCTGGAGCTTGAGTTATTAGCGGCTCAGTCCCAGCAATGGGTCAGGCGTTACGGTTGTGTTAAGTGAGTAAGTTAGCCCGGCAGCCCAGCTAACATTTTCAATTAGCATTGTTAAATGTAGCCTCGTGGGCAGCCTGGCGGGCTCGCAGGCAGCCCACGAGGCTACATTTTTGTAATATATTTGCTGAGATGGAGGCGAGGCTCAGTGACTAGAAGAGCTGATAGAAGCGCTCCATAGCTGTAAGTTACTCCAGTAGCCGGTGGCAGCCAACTCGGCCAGAGACATCGCCTGATCCCGGCTAGTGCTAACACCGGACGCTAAAGCTAACGTTCCTACTCTTCTCCGTGAGTGAGAGCAATGTTTTAGCCTAGCAGGCAGCCCACGAGCCTGGTGGGCAGCCTGGCAGGCAGCCTGGCGGGCAGCTCAAGCTCTGGACATTAACCCATCCCGATGTTTCCTCCGCAGCCTCCACTTCACCCAGCTTCACTCAGCTGCCCGATAAACCCACTGCTTCTTCCCACTTTAACCTGAAGCGATGTTTTAGCCTAGCAGGCAGCCTGCGAGCCAGCTGCCTGCTAGGCTAAAACATCGCTCTCACTCACGGAGAAGAGGAGGAACGTTAACGTTAGCACCCGGTGTTAGCACTAGCCGAGTCGGCTGCCACCGGCTACTGGAGTAACTTAAAGGGATAGTTCGGGTTTTTAGACATGAAGTTGTGTGAAATGCTGACCATCTGTAGCTCTGATGTGACGGTGTCACTACTGTCAACGAGCCTCCTGCTCTGAGAAATGGCCCGTAGCTTACCGGAGAAAAAGTAGTTCTTAAGATATAAGGGGGACACGTAACCAAAAGGTTTTAAGCTACAAGAAAGTATGCATGTGTTTTGTTAGACTATTTCAATCATTTTAAAACATCCCCACATTACGTCAGACCTTGCTATCAATTGGGACTATTTTCTGGCCAGTATCACTCCGCCGTGCAGGCCCGCAAGACAGCACGCCAACAGAAATCAATCAGACAGTTCATCACCACGCCGTGCAGATGCGCAGGATAGCAACGGCTAACGAAAACTTCATCGGCTGTTTCCAACAGAGAACCAGTAGGCTATTATTAGTGAGGAAGAAGATGTACTAGCCCTATACTACAGCGTGAACACCGGCTCAGGCTCACGACACACCCTAATCAGCTGCTGTAGGTAAACAGAGGAATACCAAAATGGTGCGATTTGTGATTTCCCCAGCTGTGGGAATAAAAACATCGCTGGCTCCCAATTCTATTGGTTTCCTGTTACAGATGTAACCTGTAGGCAACTTGGGCTTGTGTCAATTGGGATGAACCTCGCTACCAAGCCGGCGAGGGTGAAGCAACTGTGCTTATGTCAAGCTCACTTCAGCTGCCCACAGATCCCGACGGACAGAGAAAACGCAATTTCCGCACTGCTGTGCCCAAAGAGAGATATATTACCTAATACCAGTCTATATAACGATGTCTGTAGCTGATTGTCTGTAAAACAAAATGTTTGATTGAACTAATAGCCTGTTGTGTTGTGGAGAGTACATTATACGTGGCCTCGTTTTACCGTCGGCATTTACCGTAAAACTTGGTGTATAAGTCGCACTTTTTTTCCCGTTTTTTCATCTAAAAAATTGGATGCGGGTTATAGACCGGTGCGACCTATAGACCAAGGTAAATGCTGACATAGGTAATCTGACCCACAAGATGGCGCTACGTAGTAATTTAAACTCATTCGTTTTTGGGATTTGAGTAAGCATGTATAGTTACAGCCCACACTGTAATAAGGTACTGTAATGCTGTCTTCTTAAAAAAGAAAAAAGAAGTTTAACGTTAATTTAAACTCATTTTTATGGCTCAGATGTTGTTATACCGTAATTTTATTTCCTGAAGAGGTTGTTTGGAAAATTGCAATCTGAAAAGTAACCAAAGCTGCTTAAGAGGTTATTGTGTTTTGAATGTGTTTCAAATTAAAAATAAAGGGAAACAGTGTAGGAATAACTTGTATAACGTTTTTATTAACAAATAGTAATATAAAACCTTGTTTTCCCTGTTTGAGACCTTAAAAAATAGACTGCGACTTATATGCCAGTGCGACTTATATTCTGAGTTTTACGGTAGTTTATTATATTAGGCGAACTGCTAAATCCATGACATGAGTAATCAATCACATAGAAATGTGAATTCATATGTGATTATGACCAATCTCTGCTTTGTTCTGGTGGTGGGTTAGCCCAAGTTGCCTACGGGTTACATCTGTAACAGGAAACCGATGGAATTGGGAGCCGGCAATGTTTTTATTCCCACAGCTGGGGAAATCACAAGTTTGCACCATTTTGGTATTCCTCTGTTTACCTACAGCAGCTGACGAGGGTGTGTCGTGAGCCTGAGCCGGTGTTCGCGCTGTAGTATAGGGCTAGTACATTTTCTTCCTCACTAATAATAGCCTACTGGTTCTCTGTTGGAAACAGCCGATGAAGTTTTCGTTAGCTGTTGCTATCCTGTGCATCTGCACAGCGTGGTGATGAACTGTCTGATTGATTTCTGTTGGCGTGCTGTCTTGCGGGCCTGCACGGCGGAGTGATACTGGCCAGAAAATAGTCCCAATTGATAGCAAGGTCTGACGTAATGTGGGGATGTTTTAAAATGATTGAAATAGTCTAACAAAACACATGCATACTTTCTTGTAGCTTAAAACCTTTTGGTTACATGTCCCCCTTACATCTTAAGAACTACTTTTTCTCCAGTAAGCTACGGGCCATTTCTCAGAGCAGGAGGCTTGTTGACAGTAATGACACCGTCACATCAGAGCTACAGATGGTCAGCGTTTCACACAACTTCATGTCCAAAAACCCGAACTATCCCTTTAACAGCTATGGAGCGCTTCTACCAGCTCTTCTAGTCACTGAGCCTCGCCTCCATCTCAGCAAATATATTACATTTATTACAGGTACCATCATCATTGAAGTAGGCAGGGGAATAGCTAAACACAGCAGAGACCGAGACATTGCTAACTGCTAGACGAGGCGAGTGGGGGAGTGGGGGGTGGAGAGCAGAGGTAGAGGGAGGAGTGGCTCCTGACACACTTTGTTTTGGTCTACAGGCAGTGCACAACAGCAAACCTAGCGGTGAAACGATTTCGCTTTTTGCCCCTTTAACAAAATTAAATTGCAGCTGACTGATCCGTTGGTTAGTAATCTTCTACATAATATGGAGGTTTTTGTGTCCATTGGTATAGACTGCAGGACAACAGGACATTACTGAATACATGTCATTTAACTCTAAACCAAATGTACACTATTATTACACTAATCCACAGCCCTGTGGAAGCTCAGTGTAGATTGAGAAGGCTCAATGCACACTTTATCTGACACCAGGCTTAAACAGGCTTACACCACACAGTCCAGACACACTGGACCCAGCCTGAGCCATGACCTTGCATCACTCTGGGCTGAAGGTTGAGGCAGCAGACCTCATCACATCTGTGATTGTGTCAAGAGAGACATAAGGAGCCCAAATATCTGATGGTCCTTTTCAGTTCAGTCTGCACCCAGTGGTATCTGTAACATCAAGCAGTCTCTGCTGCTGGGGCGCCGAAAAGGGGGGGAAAAGGAGAAGGATTCTAGGGGCCCAGAGAGGCCCCTAATAAAATTATAATACTGACAAAAAATAATATGACACTAAGTTATTAACTAACATATAAACACAATTATATTTTATTTACAATGTACTGGTAACAATAACTTTATTTGTTTTGGAAACATTAACCCCCCCCCCCCCCCCAATTTACATAAAATGGTTCAGTCCAACTGGATCAGCTGCAGTGCGCCAGCAATTTGTCACAGACAGCGGGTAAGGAGGCGGAGCAGCAATATGCCTCAAAAATCAGGTAGCCAAAAACGGAAAGAAAGGAAGGAAGCTAAGAGAGGAGAAAGAAGCAAAGGGTCAACATTATGTCACCCAGTATGTCAAAATGCAAGGTGGGTTTGTTAGTGGTTCATGTGGTGGAAAGTTATGGAATATTAACTTTGTCCCTGGTCTATAAGCAGCTTATAGACCAGGGACAAAGTTAATGTTCAGAAGAAGGTCATCATTTTAGTTAGGGATGAGCAAGCAAACAACATTTTTTTTTTTTTTGCTGAGCAAAAACTAACTAATAACTTACAAATTATGGCGAAAAGGTAGTTTCTTGCAACCCTAGAATTAAGATAAAAATATTCACAAATGAAAAAACACTTCTGGTTGCTGATAAGTAGTGTTTAATTTTTGATTTAACACTAAAAATTAAAACCCTCTGCGCGCACTGCAGCGCAAGCAGACAGATGCGCGACTCAGAGCAGCAGGTGTCACTGACACCAGACTCAGAGCGCAGCGGACCGGTGGAAAATGTCACCATCAGCATATTATTTTACATCAATTAAAAGAGCTATATGTAAGAAATCTAAAGCAAATAGTCGTAAAATCATCCTAATATGTCACAGTGACTAAGGAATAATGTTCATATAACATATTGATCTCACCAACAACAATAGTACAGCCTAGGCTGACCAAACGTCCTCTTTTGCCCGGACATGTCCACTTTTCACGTCCCGTCCAGGGCGTCCAGGGGATTTTTATAAACTGATGATAATGTCCGGTTTTCTGTGTGTTTGTGTGTGTGTGTTAGAGTGGGGCACGGGCAGCATATTTCTGTCTGAACCCGAACCGAGCCCGACATTATTTAATGACCAAAGCACTGAGTTTGTGTCACACAGTGGTTATAGGCTATTTAACAGGCCGGGCGTGCGCCGTGGGTGCTCACCTGCAGAGAGGGAGACCTACGTGTTTGAGACGGGAGCGGGAGGCGGGAGGTCCGATGCTTCTAGTCAGAGGAGAGGGAGAAATAAAACAAAATAAGATAAAATAGGAGACACCTGTCTCCCTCTTTTATTTTATTTTCAGCGTTTAATCAAGGCGGAGGCTGGCGGCGGGAGGTCCAAGACCTCCAGCAAGGAGAGAGGTAGAAACAAACAGCCAATGTGTGTCTGTGTGTGTTGTGTTCAGGTGTTGTCACGTAAATAACAGTGCCCAAGCAATAAACAGGACAGACAATAGGATTTTATTTATTTTTACACTGTGTGTATGTGTCCCCTATTGGGGCCTATCTGAATTTCTGTCTTTGAGAGATATTATTTTGTAATATAACTGAATCTATCCATACATATAAATTTTAAATATATTAAAATTATAAGGCATCTTTGAATAAAGTGCGAGTATCATTTAAGTAGGCTATGTCGTGGCTGGCCGAGTGTCCTCTTTTTTGGAAATCAAAATATGGTCACCCTAGTACAGCCAGAATATTTGCATCTAAAAAAATATTTTACAGTCCGCAAATCATGTTTACGTTTTGAATTTGTATTTTGGTCTGTTGCGCCACCCACCGCCGTCTACCAGTCACGCAGTCGATAGAGTCTCAGCATCAGTTAAAGTTACGACTGAGCTACAGCAGCACGGCAAGCAGCATTAGCAGTGTCCCAGTACATAGCATTAGTAGTTTCCTCAGCTGTATCCCAGCAGCAGCGTTAGCAGTGTCCCAGTACATAGCATTAGCAGCCGGCTTCTCCTCAGCTGTATCCCAGCAGCAGCGTTAGCAGCAGAGAAGCCGGACTTGCTCGAACGGTCCGCTGGAAAACTGAAGATCAAGGACGCAGTGACGCAGCCCTGCCACTCCAGCCGCCCGTGGGCAAACAAATCAGTCTCCAGCTACCTGAAGTGGACCAGGCCCACAGAGCGCTGCAGCCATGGCCGAATCCTGAGGATCCGCCACGTAACATCATAGTGCGGCTTCTAAGGTTGGAGATAAACAGAAGATAATGGCTGCAGTAAGAGATAAAAAAAAACTCTCCTCTGGGAAAATCGGCCCTTTTACATACGGCAGGATCTGACAGTGGAGGTGAGGAGACAACACGGAGAATTCAACGACATCATACAAGAACTTAAAAGACAGAAGTTAAGAGTCGGGATACTCCACTCTGCCTGGCTAATGGTGACTAATGATGGTGAAAAGTTGAGCCATAACACACCTGAGGCAGCACAGAGAGAGCTGGAGAAGAAGCTGCATCAGAATCCCGAGACCAACACACCCTAGATCACTTTGTGATGTTTATGAGTTTAATTCTGAGCCTTCTCTTTCAGAGGGATGGGCTGACATTGCAGATGGTGTCTTGTAGCCATGCAGGTAAACAAAATAAACTCCCTAGAGAAGAATTAATATGCTATGGTGTATGTTTAGCAATCGTGACAGTGAAAGTTTTTTCTTCTGTATTTCAGACAGTCCCAGGTCAGCATCTGAAGCAGTTCCTGGATGAAGTGGGACCTTTTCCCAGAAACACCTTCTCTGGTGTAAAACTCAACAGGAAACAAGTGGATGATGATGACTTCCACAAAGTGAAAGATAAATTAATCAATGGCTTCTGTGACAACCTCACCATGCGGTTTGGCAACCTTGATGAGGGTGTCTTGAAGGCCGCTGCCACCATGTATGACCTAAGCAACTGGCCAGAGGACATCACTGACCTGGCCACCTTTGGCCCTGCCGATGTTGAGACTTTTGTCACTCACTTTCAGAAAACTGATGGGTTACAGGGAGCTTTGTGGAACACTGTATTCCCGAACAGTCAATCTAAGTAACAAAACTTTTGATAAAGCCAAATGAACTCAGATCTGTCATTTTTCAGAACTCAACTAGGATTTTCCAATCCTTTTTTCCCTGTTTTTGACAATAGTGGTTGCATTAAAAATCAATATGAAAAGGAAATATGTCCTTATGTTGTGTTTTCAACACCATTAGTAGGCTGAATTCTCATCACGAGTGAATAAAGCAGCTAACTCTGAATCTATCTACTCAGTTTTTTTTTAGTTCAAATAACTCGTTTGTCTTATTATGCTATTTTGAGGAAATGAGATTCCTATGATCCTTTGCTAAAGAAAATAATAACATAATAGAGTGAAAAGAATGCATCAGAATTCTTTAATGTTGAAATAATGATTGATATCTGGATGTTGCAATAGGTGCATAATTAATAGAAATATTAACTTCAGTGAGTGCATAATGAAGGGTTTATGAATGTCAACAAGACACTGGTCCCACTTTAGATCCAGTAGCTGCAAAGATGCATTATGAGCTGTTAATAAGTGCATATTAATAATTTATTAACGTTTATATGACACTGTTCCCACTTTAGATCCAGTAGCTGCAAAGGTTCATTATTTACTATTAATAAGTGCATAATTAAGCATTTATTAACCATAATATGGCATTTATATTAACTTCATATAGTCTCATTAATGTTAATAAACATCTTGTTAATATTGATAAATTGCCTATAAACTCTTAAGGATGTTCTAGTACCCAATAATATCTTATAAGACAATAATAAATGTGTTGTATACTATTATTAACACTCATTAGGTCTTATTAATGTTAATAAAGGTCTTATTAATGTTAATAAACAATATAATATAATAGACCTTATTAATTTCATCTGATAGGGTCTTATAGTGTCTTAAAAACCAGTAATAAATGTGGTTATTATTCTATAATTAACCCTTATAAATGATAATTAATTTAAATAGGCATCGTATTAATAGTTAGTATAGGTTACCAAAGTTTCTATTAAGTGCTTATAATGCTCCTATAAACAATAATAACTGTCAAGTTATGCTGTAATAACACTTAAATAGTCTTATTAATGTTAATAAGCATCTTATAAGTGCTCATTAACTGTTAATTTGTGCTTATTAAGCATTAATGAAGGCTTATTACAGTACCTTAATATAAAGTGTTACCTACTCATATTTTGCTTCGTCTAGTTGATATCTAAGGTGATGCCTAGAAGTGTATTATCTTAACCTGATGTTTTTGGAAGAGAAATATCTAATTTACCAGTAAAGTGCATCTGAAAAAAAGTGACTAATAATTATTTGGGCTGCTGCAACAACCAAAGGTGAGCCTAACTGAAAATATACATCCCTCTCTCCATTTAAACATCAAATGGATGCCGCTGGGAAGGGTGTAAAGGCATGCTTGAAAACGTCATTGATAACTGCCTTCCTGCTTCTTAATAAACTTTATGGCATCACCCAAAAGCATAAAACCATGAAAACAGTGCAGAGGGATGAGACTATGATGCTTTGAGCTTGTTTTAATGATTCCCAGAATATCATAGGTAGCTATACCTGTAGGATTAATACAATTTGTTGAAAAGGGCGATTTGTCAAATGAAACGATCATTAAGTCTTCTTGGCCTCTTTTTCAGGCATGCACCACTATCCTGGGCTCCTTCAAGCAAATTGTAAAATATTGCAAGCTTGTCAACCACGTCAAGCCAGCTAGGAACCCTTGTACCATTCCGGTTAAAACAGCAGATAGGATGTTTGGTTTTTTTGTTAGCTTTTCCAAACTCAGGGAGGTTGACAGCTTTTATTTAATTTATTTATTTATTTTAATTTAATTGATTTCATTCATTCATTCATTCATTCATTTGAATAGCTGCAAGCATGGATATATTTTTTTATTAAGGAACTTGCATATATTGTCGCAACAATAGAACGCATGGGAGCCTAGCGGAATCCCCTTAGTCTCCCTGGGAAAGGCTTCAATTGATGACACAGGGAAATGGGAGAAGGAGCTGTGGGGAGGCCTATAAATGAGAGCTAGGTCGAATACTGACCAGTCCAGTCTATGGATGGACATAACTTGGTGCCTTTTTTTTTTTTTAAACATACATTATGTCCATTATTATTTTCATAATTCATATATTCATAAAAAGTGTTCCTCTGTAGGCCATGGTCAGATCAGACATGACGGCTAGATAAGTACCCAGATCACCTCTATGGAATGGATACACTTCACAGATGACATCTCTGAATACACCAAATGCCATTTTGTGCTTTAGCATCATGGACATATCTCCAGAGGCCACAATAAACCTCTCACTGAGCACCACGAGATTTAAACAAGATTGATGCCATTACCTGCTAGATTCGAGCTGTCATCTAAGCGCAATGTATTGACGTCATCATGGCCATGTATGCACCCACAGCAGTGGGGGAGGACAGGGGACAGGGAAAAAATGGACCAGCAGCTGCTGTTGAACAGGATTCAACATCTTTGCTTTGGAGTTCATTTTGGCGAGCGATGACTGAATGGAAGAGCAGGCTGACAGATGGGATTATCTTTCTGAACCGCGGAGCTGGCTGAATGAGCTGGGGCACCGGCTCATTAGGACAGAGGAGTGGCGGCTGTACTGAAACTGCAATTAAGTTGCGGGAGCCGTTTGCTTGTTTTGGTGGCTTCCCTCGGACCAGATGGAGACATCTGCAGATGGCATTTCCACTCTGATCTTCCACAAGTAGTGGGATATGTCTTCCTGCTAAGCTGCGACTGCTGCCATAGATTAATATTGTTTGAAGCAATGCTACCAGAAGGCCTGGATACTGGCCAGTACTGGAATACTGGTAATACTGGAAACATTTTTAACTACTTGCCAGATGAGAGCTCTGACGGTGAGAACAGTGCTCTCTTCAGATTGGCTTCCTGTGCTTCAGATTGCTTTTGCTGTTAATCCATGATGCCTAAAGTTGTCAAGGTGGATCCTCATCGTGGACAGGGCTCAACATGACGAGCAGCATAAGAATAGAAAGGAATCATGTGATCTATCAGCTGACTCCCTTTCATCAATCAGCTGCTCCATCAGTTGATTGGCTGTTAGAGATCAGCTGATGTAGCTGTGATGTGAGCTGAGCTTGACATTGCGTCCTGCCTTAAGTAACGCTATGCTCAATTTTTCTAAATACTCAAAGTGCTACAACACAAAAATATGAGTTTGGTAGAGTAATGAGAGTACATGTACTTAATTACTTCCACCCCTGATTATATGTATTAATAATGGAAACATTTAAACCAGTGGATCCCAACTGTCAGGTCACATTCCAAAAGTGGGTCATGGGTCCATTCTGAATTAACCGAAAGTAAAGCCCAGCATACACTGTACGATTTTTAAAATCTTGTTGTTAATACCAGCTCACACTGTACGAGTGAATCGTCTGCGATGTGCGGCCAAAGCTCACGATGTGCTCACACTGTACGTTCTGATCATCAAGCACGATCAGAGAGCTCACACTGTACGGGTGAAAACGGCTCGTCGGCCCCTGCTGACTGTCCTGCCCATTGACAGCTGTCAATAAAGATACATTTGAAAGCTCCGATTTGTTCCGGAAGTGCAGGACAAGCAGTTTGCTTTGATGATTTGCGCTATACTGTGTGCCGAAACGTCCAAAAGAAGAGGCGTCAGCGCATATGGACTCACAGATGGCTTGAGAGATGTGGACAGTACGGTTTGTCCATTTTACAACGAGAGTCGGAGGTAAGCCAGCTACAGCCGGGTGCACCCTCTGTGTGTGTGTGTGTGTGTGTGTGTGTGTGTGTGTGTGTGCGTGTGTTGTACCTCGTCTAGCACGCTAGCTTGTATGTTTGTTGCGCTTGCTTGAAAATGAGAGCAGAAAAAACTTACCAGGCAGCTGAAGAATATTGGCTATCTCCTGCCAGCGTTTCTCTCGTTGATAGCGGTCGTGGTAGGTGGAAGAAGAAACGTCGAACAGGCACTCATACTGTTGCCACAGCTCAACCAACCTGGCCTCCATATTTACAGTCCACCGACGTGTCGCCATGGTGATCTATGTTTTCGTGCAGGCGCAGTGAGGGATAAATGCACAGACGTTGGCGAATCGGCTCGTGGCTCTGCTTCAACTGTGCGAATGTCTGTGCCGGCCGACCAAAATTTTTGACATGTCAGAAATTCATCCGACCGTCCGACCGCGGTTCTCGAACAGATGATTGGCCCTCGCCCCCCCTGTACACTGCACGACAAAAGATGCACGACGAAGCAGAAATCCGGCCTGAGCGTCGGCAGGTCGTGCGTCTCAAAAATCGGGTCAAATCCGGTCAAAAATCGTACAGTGTATGCTGGGCTTAAGAGCAGTAAAGTTCTGGCACAGAGCTTTGAATCGTAAGGAGAAATCTGGACCCCGTGGGTGGAAGCCACTGCTTTAAACTAAATCTGGACGCAATTACTTTAAATTACATCCTTGCATGAACATCACAAACAGGACAACAACTAGTAAATGTTTTAATAATTTAACTGACACCTCTGAACAATTCTGACAAAGAACACATTTAAAAACAATGTTTGGTTTCATAAAAACATACATCAGTGCAAAAGAACATCTCTTCAACAATCAGTGAAAATCAAGTTGTGGCTGTGTCTGTCAGCATTTGAAATGATTCTATAAAGTTCTGTTTTTTTTTTTGTTTTTGTTTTTTTTAATCCGTGTCAGTTCCATCATACAGTATCAACAGTATGATGTACAGATTTAGCTTTGTCAAGTGTGAATTGTGAGGCTTTCTTGTGCTAGTAGTGGAGTGTCTCCGTCTGTTTGGACTGTTGCTCTGGGTAGACGTACCACATGACAACACCTGAGGGGTTGATGGAGACAGTAAACTCTGTGGTGGCATTCAACCCCATCACCGTTGAGCCAGTGAACACATCATAGGCCTAAAATCAAGAGAAGAACATATGTTACACTGAACAATATAAAGTAACTCACATTTGTTGATTTGAGCCATATCCAACAAACTGACTGACCGACTGAAGGAATCTACCAATATGAGCAAAAAAAAAAAAAACTACACAGAACTACAAAACAATACATAGTATACGCATGTATATACATGTATACCTGATGGCAGTCACTACTCTTTCCAGGGATTGACTAGTGATACCAATATTTCAACATGTCTATGTCAATGTGATTAATTGAATTGCAATTATGTAAAATCTGATAAAACCGTAGATTGAAGTTGGCTCAGGCTAAGGGTTACAGCGTAGGAGAAATGGCAGAGCATAAAGGTCCAGGTGGAAAAAAAACAACTTAATCATTTCGGATTTTGCTAAAAGAGAAGGTAATCACCTGTTTTATATTTACACATTATATATATATATATATATATATATATATATATATATATATATAGATATATATAAAAATCCTAGAGTACATTTTGTTGTATTTGGGAACTGTTTAAATGTGTAATTTTTGGTAGAGTTTATTTAGTTGCACTATTAATATTGTACATCGAATCTGAATCTCACTGTGTTACTGTTGTTCACAAACACAAGAAATGAGAGATCATTTTTGTTTAGTTTCTGCTAAATATTTGAAGGCAAACAGTTGACATGTTGATGGTTGACATGTAAAACTATATCACTTATTTTGTTGCAATTCTATCTTCTTAAATTAATGATTTTTTTTAAGATTATTTTTGTGGGCTTTTGCCTTTAATGGATAGGATAGTGTGTGAAATAGGGAGACAGAGAGAGAGTGGGGACTGACACGCAGCAAAGGGTTGCAGGCTGGAACCGAACCCGCGACCGCTGCAGCGAGGCAATGCCTCTTGTTGGGAATAGAATGATTTTATGTGTTTTACTATAAGTTGTGTTTCACTATATAAGTTTTAGATGTGTGAACAATGAGAATACTGAGATGATTTCAGCTGATCTGAATGTGTTTGCTTTGCAGAAGTGGAGAAGTACAGGAGAGGAAGAGACATGAAGTCTGAGGAGCACATACCGCAATGCTTAGATAATTAGTTTCATATATGGTAAAAAGAATAGAAAGTGATATACAGATAGTAAGGTACAGAACGTGTAGGGAGTTGTGTTGTTCTCTTGTCTTTCAAAACAGGAACCACGCCCCCACCGCCAGCGGGAAGGAGTCAGATTAACACGAGGCAGGGGCGTGGTGTGGTGAAGGAGGAAGTGGAACTGCCAATGAGAAGAGGACAACGCCTTGCGTGCACAATGACACTCTGTTACGCTCAAATATACTGGGTCAGGGAAAGGACAGGAGGTCAGACTTCGTGAACTGACACACCTTTGTTGTTCGTCAGGGACGTGAAGTTGAGACCCAGAGCTCTGTAATTTTATTCCTTTACTGCTTAATAAACTACATTAACTGAGACCAAATATCTTCTCCTATTGCTTCATTAAAGAACACGCAGGACTGAGCTCACACATAGCACATTGGAGAGTAGGATGAGACTCTTAGTCCAACACTCTGTACATGGGGTGCCGGCACTATCCACTTCACTACCAACTGGATTAACTGACATCAGGTCAGTCCAAGTAATTAGTGGAAACAGCAAAATTACTCAGTAAATTCTCCTGTTGTGTTTCTGTTCTGATCTAATCTAATCTGTTGTGTATTTTGAGCTACTAAGGCTACCGTAGTAGTGTGAGCCTCAAGTTATTCTGGGTAATGTAGTAACCGTTGTTGTGCTACTGGAAACAATGAGAAGCAGCCGTGTACGTTCGGTGTAAGGAGGAATAAACAGTTAACAAGTCATCTGCTGAGTCTGCATTATTATGTGAAAAGAATACTAATATTTGGGAGTTATGACCTTTCTCTATCATTTTCATATTGAGACAGCGGTTAGCATGGCACTTGTAGGGGGTCAGTACATCTTGCGCGGAGGGATACACCAGTGAGCAACAGCTGCAGGTGGCTCTGGGACAGGTACGCTAGGTCACTCAGTAAAAGCAAACAAAGAGACGACACGGACGATATTACTCACCCGACTGAAAGCTGTCCATCAGCTCCTGCAGGCCTGGGGCGTTTTTTCCAGTTCATCTTAGGAACATGAAAAAACGTTTCAGTCACGCCAGGATTAGTGATTGCTGAAAAGTTTTCACTCCTTGTGATGCACTCTCTGCAGCGGTTTTCCTCCTGATGATATATCTTCCCAACGATGGTAGCACCGAATCCCATTCTGTGCAGCACAATGGGAGCGGAGGATTCAGCCTCTCTTCTCGCCTACTCAGCATCCAACACCTGGAGTTCCTCATCGGTATACTCCGGCTCAAACAGGTATGGCTCTGGATCTGTGTCCGCTACAAGAAACTCTTCAAAATCGCATTCACAGTCATCCATTGCAGCTACTAAAATCCGGAGATATCGCTAGGCTAAATAAACAGCTGAGTTTTGTTTACAAGCTACGTCTGTGCCTGCTCACCGGTGTATCCGTCCGTGGATCACAGCGCAGGACGTACTGACCCCCTATAAGCGCAATGCTAAACACTGAGACCCAGCCACTGGATGTACAGACACAAAAAAAGATATCGATCATGTTGTCTCAATATGAAAATGATAGAGAAAGGGCATAACTCCCAAATTGTCGGAGTATTCTTTTATGTGAAGATACACAGTGAAGACATAACATAATCCTAACACAGCAAAGCTGTTACCTGCAGCCTTCGCTTGCAAAGCTAACGCTACTAACGTTAGGTCAGTCCAACTAATTAGTGGAAACATGCTAACATGCTAACGTTACAGTTAGTAGTGAAGTAAGACCTGTTCATAAATGTTCTGGTGTAGCTCTGAATTTCTTATAAACTGAGGACAACTGCCTGCTGTATATTTGTGTTCATGGTCACAGTCACAGATAATTTTACATGATGCTCCTTCGTTTTCCGCCATGACATCAAAAGTACAACCAAGTCCTCATAGATACATCTCTGGTAAAACTGTTAGGTGTTATGTGTTCAGCAATGCTCGCTGCATACTGCTTACTCGAAGAACACTGTAAACACGGCTCCTTCTTCTGTGGTTTAATCACTGTGGGCCGCTGCGGGCGAGCAGAATCACTTCCGCCTCGGGTTCCGTATTCTGGTTTGCTGACTTCCGCTGTGTGTCCGACCCGAGCGAGGCTACGCTAAATAGCCATATAAAGAAAGGCTTTTTTGTCGCTGTTGGGTTCAAATAAATATGCAGATCTTCAAGGGGGGATGACACAAACTAGGGACAGTTTTATTAATAGTAAAAAGTTCCGCACAGCTGCTTTAAGGCAAATTGCCAATGTTTTTCGGAATGATGTCACTGTTCCTTGTTGTTCCTTTTATCTGTAGATTGATCTTTTTTTGATTGTGTCTAATTTAAGGTTGTAAATTATGTCCTTTTTGTATGTATGTTGTTGTTGTTGTCTGTGTTTTGTTATTTAGGTCTCTGTTTGTTCCTTTGTTGTTTGTTTTGCAAAGGTAACAGGAAACCTGTTACACATTATTGTACATTGTATTGTTCATTTTCCCACTTGTAAGTGTTTGGGACCCCCACGAAAATGAGATGATACATCTCAAGGGGTTTATCCTAAGAAATAAATTTCAATCATAAGTTTCTCAAAGCACAATAGCAAAGAATATAGAGTTTTCACCATCTAAAATCCATAGTATCATCAAAAGATTCAGAGAATCCAGAATCCATCTCATGCTTCGGAGCTCCATTGGACCTCCATACAGACCAGTGCACTGTTCAAGAACATCTGCCAGCTCTTTCAGATCTCAAAGATCAAGACCACAATGTACCATCCAGCTTTAAACGGGTAGGTGGAACGTTTTAATCGTACCCTTCTCCAGATGATCCGCTGCTATGTAGATCAGGACCAGACTGGGATGGGATGAACACCTACCCCTGCTAACAGCTGCATACCGCAGTGCAGAGCATTCTGGCACTGGCTTCACACCCAACATGATAATGCTGGGAAAAGAAGTCCATCAGCCGCAGGACACCTGGTTAGGGGTGGCACAACATGAACACGGTGAAAAGGAACCCCCTGAATATGTGCATGACCTGGAAAAGATCCTCAGTGGGGTCCATGAGATGACTTGCCGACACCTTTGTGCAGCGCAGCAGAGGCAGAAGAGGACTCATGACTTACGAGCTCAGCAGCACAGCTATGCTGTCGAAGACCTGGTCTATCTAACCCCCAATTTCCACATACTCCGTCAGAGGAGTAGCGCACTACGTAGCGCACCATGTAGCAAATACACACAGCGAACGGCGCGCAGCTTCTCTGGAGCGTCCCAGAAGCTGCACGCCGCTACACTTCGTTGGAGATACACACCAGATCTATTTATCAGCGACTACGCTTCCATTTCACGTCAAGCCGCCACATAGCTCAGATCACACCAAACCAGAAATCGATCTCAAGTTTAACTTGTTTTCTCTCTTTCTCCTTCTGAATGAACTATTGTTTTGGTCTGGCTCACACTTTATTAGGGCTGTAGTCAACCAAAGAAAATCTTGGTCAACTAAAGTCGCACATAATCTTCAACTAATCGATTAATCGTGGGGGAAAAAAAATCTGCACGTTATTTTTACTTCTGCAGCGGTGTGTCTGTGTCACTCTGCAGTTACACCTCCAAAACACTAGTCGGCGGTGGAGGACTGTGTTAAGTGCTGTAAAGTTTAGTTCAAATCAAACTTTATTTATATAGTTGATTCAAAAGGGAGCGTATCTATGTTCCCCGGGTTCTGTGTTCCCCATTTAACCCTGCAAAAAAGGTTCTATGTTCCCCGCTTACACAAAAAAGGTTCTATGTTTCCCTCTTACTAAAAAAAGGCTCTATGTTCCCCGCTTATCCAAAAAAGGCAGGAAACATAGCAGTTGCATTAATATGTTAACATCTCTAAACACACACAACGGAACATACTGGGGAGAAATTACAGTCAGAAACTTAACCTTTGGGCGATCTATGGTGGGCAATCTGGGCAATTATATCCTGGTGGTATAGCCTACATTAGCCTAGCGACAAGCGGAGATTTCCTCTGCTCATATGAAGCCAGGATAAATCCTGAAGTATAAATCTCTGAAGGATAAATCACACACAAGACTTAAATGCTGTTTAGTGGAGGCTTTACTGTCTTCACAATTTATTGTGTCTGTTGTTGTTGTTGTTGTTGTTATTGTGTCAACAATTTTCACAGGTAACTTAGCCTGTCCCCCCGCCGCAGGAAATAATGGATTAATCCTGGAAAGCTATTGATGTAGCACTTTTCTCCTTATGAAAGTAACACGGCGATTATTCGACTAATGAGAATTTGGTTGGACTAGTCGACCAGGAGACTGCCCTACACTTTATCAATTGCTTTTTATCGTGTGATCTCGCAGTTCCCATGTGAGCTTGCAGCTCCGCTACACTGCTCGACGCTCCAGAAACGCATCGGCGAGGGTACACGTCATCGGTCGCTCCAGATCCACGTCGCTGCGCTGCGCGCCGCTGATGGAGTTTGTCGAAATTGGGGGTAAGGGACAGCACAAAAAAAAAGGGTTTCAGTCCCAAGTTACAATCCCCCTGGAAAGGCCCATGTATTGTCAGAGCTTGCTGTGGCCCTGTGCTCTGAAATCTTGACTCAGCGTGACAAGAAGATTGTGCACCATGATCAGCTCAAGCCTTACATGAGTTGATGTGATTCCCTACATGGATCAGAAGGCAGAGGCACAAAGTCCTCCAGTGTCAGTAGCCAGTCACACCACCCGAACCCCGCTGCACAACAGCCTGAGTCGACTAACCCTATTATTTATTTATTTATTTGTCTTTATTCAAACTCGAAAATCATTGAGGGCAAAGCCCTCATTTGCAATGACGTCAAGCAAGAAAGAGGACAACCAATAAAACAAACATATAAATACAATTAAAATAGAGTAACAACAAAATCAATTAAAAACAGGTACAAACAGAAGTTAAAAGGTTTGAGACTGTGGATTTAAAATGACCAAGAGTTACCAATGAATTCATTTTTAAAGTGCTTTGTAGTGTGTTCCAGGTTGATGGTGCAAAGAAGCCAAAAGCAGTTCTTCCAAGCTCTGTATGAACACTAGTGACGTAGAGTGTAAGCCAGTCATTAATTCTTGTGTAATGTGGTCCAGTGGACCAAACTATCATGGAATTAATGTAAGAAGGCAGCTTTCCAATAAGGGCCTTGTAAATAAACAGATACATGTGCAAATCTCGCCTCTCAGAGAGAGAGGACCACCCAACATTTTTGTACAGGGTGCAGTTGTGAATGTTATAAGCATCACCAGTAATGTAGTCTCGCCACCAGACAATCAGAGATCTCCGCCTTCTGACAGTCTGGGGACACTCCTTTCTAAAGTGTGTTTAACACACCGGAGAAAACGCCCGGCAACAAAGCAACGCCTCTTGCATTTTTGAAAAGGACACGCCCTCCCGGAAATGTGCGCTCCCCCTTTTCTCGTCCGCAAGGACACAAACACACAGAGAGCTTCAAAATGGATGCCGAGAGATTAAACTCTCGGCATGCCGAGAGATTTAACTCTCAGCATCCATCCATCTCAGTGGAAATGAAGGACTTACAGCGACTTTGTTTAAAACTTTTAACGCAGTTGGACTATGTTTTACGAGCACAAGAGTTCAGCGAGCCACCGAAGGACCGCCCTGCAGATTTACTATTGGTTCTGCAACGTAGGGAGTTTTTTTAAACTCTGAAATTGTAACCGCCCATCTAAACACAAAATCAGGGAGAAAGACATCAGTCTTTAGTTAAGCAAAGAGTCTACAGACTGACTTGTGAGTCTACCAGTAATAAACCTGAGTGCAGAATGGTAGACAGCATCAAGGGGTTTTAAAGTCGCTACCGAAGCATGCCTGTACAAGATGTCACCATAATCTGGTTTAGTGCGCATGCGCTTGTGTACACAAGCTGCAATTAGTTGCTCCCGTGTGTGTGTTGAGTTCTCTATCTTTTTACGCTACTTTTTACGCTCTTCCTGCTGTCACACACAGTCTAGCTTTTTTTGTATTATATCCTATGAATATGGTGACTTTTTCCCTGACCAGCAACCTTTATTCGAGAGAAGATCTGTTGGATGATGGGGACGGTGAGCCAGAAGACAGAGTGAAACTGTCGGGTGTGGAGCGCTTTCTGATGGCAGGCCTGACACAGACTGCTCCGTGAGCAGGAGGTGGAATAGGGGAGAGGACGGGTTATGGCGGCAGCTCAGCCAGAGGAGAGAAGAAGTTAGAGAGTGGGATATCATCACCACCGATACCAGGCGGGTCATATGGGGGGAGAGAGAGCCTTTTGTGACCCTTAAGAACAGACATCCGGGATTCGGGAAAAGGTAAAGTCAGGCCAGGGACGTCAGCATGGGTAGCTGCTGCAGGCGAGGCCAAGGCCGTTGGCTATCCGCAGACTCAAGAGTCGTTAGCCAGGAACATAGCTCCGTCTGCCACTGGAGGAGATCCTCGATGAGCCGCTCAATGGATCGCAGTTCACCTTTCAGCTCAGCAACCTCCGCTAATGGGGCCATAAGTGGAGCTGAAAAGAGGAGTAAACACCAAAGACAGAAACGACAGGCACAGAGGAGCAGAGCTGACGTCGGCCACATTAAGGTCGTCTGAAAGCAGGGATACAATTTACTCGCTCTAGCTCTGTACAAAAGCCCACAGCGGTGAAACGGCAGATTTTCGACCGAAAGTGGAGGAGAAACTTACCACTAAGGGCCCAAAACTGGGCCCGCTGCGGATGTATCAGCTCTGGTAAGTTTTCCGCCACCAAATGCGGTCAGGATTGTTCCATCCGTAGTATTAGTGACAATGGACTGGGTTCACCTGGGTCTGCCACTCCCAGGCTTCAAAGAAGAAAAGGTAAGCGACAGGTCGCAGCATGCAGGTGCAGGAAGCCCACAGTACACCAAGACCAGGGGGAAATGTGCACCTCCGATTCAGACAAGGACAACCAAAGACCACCCACCAGGAAAAAACTCTTAAGGGACGTGAAATATGTGTCTATTATGGAGAAATGCCTAACAGTTAAAAAGTAGTTGTCTAAATGTGGAGAAAGTGTTCTAAACCAGTTTAGGATGTGATTTCAGTTTTGACTGAATTTCTTTTGTGTAATTTACTGTTACATTAGTTGGTATCCAAGGGACTCAGCATGCTTTAAAGAGGAAAGTAGGGTAATAATTAGGGATGTCCCAATCACATTTTTCTGCCCCCGAGTCCAAGTCCGAGTCATTTGATTTTGAGTATCTGCCGATACCGAGTCCCGATCCGATACTTTGGCAATGCAGTAAAATTTTTTACTGTAGATTAACTGTATTATCCCACTATTTTTCTGTTCTTTGTGCTCTACTAGGGATGTAACAATATCACAATCTCACAATATTACAATACTGTACCCCAATAACAAGCCCATGACATTTATTGCAGTATTGTAAGACATGTCATGATATCAAAACCTCACTGTATGATAATAGTACAGTAGCTCCACGGTATAATATTAATTCCATTATCCATTAGTCAACAACAAGAACATTTGGTCAAAAATAAAATAGCTTATCATGCCTTTCTCAATCACCAGCCTCTTTCCCTTTATCCCTCCCTCACCTGCCTCTCTGCCCCCACCTCACTCACTCCCCCCCCTCGCTCCTTCTCCCTCCCTCATTCCCTCCCTCCCTCCCTACCTCACCCAGCTCACCTCACTCCTTCTCCCTCTCTAACTTTAAATAAATACCTGGTTCTGTATCTGCCGTCACACAACAGTGTGAGAAGTTTAACGATGTCCGCGACATCTGCGCAGTCTGTCCGTGTGTCTGTCTCACGTGCGTTACGTCTGACTCGCTCTCAGTAGAAGCTGCAGTGACTGTTGTTGCTGCTGGGGTCTGTAGCGCTCAAACATCAACAACAACAGCTGCTTGGAAGTCAGCAGTGAAACAATTCAGCCACACACACGTACTAAACAGTCAGCTGACACGGTGACACGGACGATCGTCTCTCACACTCTCGCAAGCGCCGTCATTTCGTATCGTTACATGTCCGCAACGACGCAGCCACACACACACGGACGTGCACGAAAAACAAGCACGTTGCACCGAAGGCGTGCCACTGGCGTCGCTTTGGGTTATGAGCGCACATGACGCACGTCTACAGTAAAAGTAATGGGTTTGAGAGTGCAAAAGAGCTACATCTGAACGCCCCCCATGCGGCCCGTCTTGCTTTAGACAAATAGGGAAAACCCTGACATGTATCTGATATGTCATAGGCCTATATCCGATCCCTGATCGGGATGTAACTTCCGATTCCGATCGAGTCTGAAACCACGTGATTGGCCCTGATTTCCGATCACGTGATCGGATTGGGACATGCCTAGTAATAATGGTAGTATTAATGTCAGACGTGTTACTATGCCCCATGTTATTTAGTAAATTCTGTTAAATTTAGTTAATATAGCATGTTAAAATAATAGCAATATTTGTTATGGAAATGTCACCTCCCTACCAGAATTACATAGGTGTGTTAAGCGCTTTTTGTACATGTGTTATCGTGGTCGCTCGGTGGCTCTGTTGTGGACTTTCAAAGTTCGTCTGCACTGGAGTTAGAGCGTTCCCCAGTATGTACAAGTCTGCAAATCTTCAGTAAACGAATATAAAAATTATATTCCTTGTTCGGACTAATTCTTCCCCCTGCACATCACACATCCAAGTATCCCCTGTTGGCAGTGGCTAACAATATTTAGCAGAAACTATCTGGAGAAGCTGGAACCAGAGACTTTTTAGCATTTTCTCTTGATAAATGAACTACAACAATTAATTGATTATTAAAATTGTTAATTCATTTTGTTGACTGACTCTAACTAATCCATTAATAAACTCAATTCAAAGATGAATACACAGGGTAAGACACAGAGGGTGTGCAAACCTCATAGTTGCCAGCATCATAGTTGAGTTTAGCCAGACAGGTGTGGTAGAGGTAGGGCATATCTGTCCGTCGACTCAGGAACACAAGGGCACTTGCTGATTGAGATAGAGGCCTCCAGAACACCTCAATATGGCTCTTCTCCTGTGCAACAACACACACAAACACACATAATGTGAGACTGTTTCTTAAAAATACACTCCCTGATTTGTTATAGCGCCACTGTGACTCCAAATCCCCAAAATGCCTGACGTTTCAGGACCTTTAACATTAGTGTATTAATCACTGTATAATTTCTGTAAAAAAAAAAAAAAAGGTCATGTCTTAATAATGATGATGACCTGCAGCAGGCGTCTTCCCTGGATCCCCATAGGGTCCTGGTTGATGGCAATGGCCACTTTGTTTTGCAGGATGGCCGTCGCGCTTTTATCCAGGTTTCGAAGGTCATTGGACATGATGAGTGGTGCAGCCATTATAGCCCACAGAGCCATCTGAGAGCAAGCCTGGTCCTCACTCAGACCAAAGTTTCCAATAATGAGCTGAAGAGAGATATCAGAGGTATGTGAGGCATGGGCAGTAAATGTGTATACAGTAAGGCAAACAAGAGCTGAGAAGGAAGAGATAAGGGGCCCCTTAACATTGCCGCCACACATCAGCCACTCATCTGTGAGAGCAGACATCATAGTTTTGAAGATGTGTCTTCCTTCTCTACAACACGAATGTTGATTCAGGCTCATCCAGCATTTTTGAAAAGGACCATCTTTACATGTGAAACACAACAGCTTAGTGTGAATGATAGGCTTAAGCAGCAGAAACGATGTGTCTTCAAATGTAACACATCATTATGGACAAAGGTAATGTCACAGGGAAAGGATGACTTTCGCTGTGACATTAGTCAATGAAACTCTATGAGTTGAGGTTTGCACACAATTGAACAGTATGAACCCAAACACGGTAAATACAAAAATGCAGTAAGGAAAACATATATGGTTTTGAAAAGGGTGACCTTGGAAGCGAATGCACCTTGACCCTTTTTACATCTTGTATTATCATGCATTTTTGGTGATCCGATCACAGGTGGATCTCTCTGTCTGTCTGTTCAAACCTGGTGTTAGAATACGTCTCCATGTGTGTCTCCAGTAACCACTTGTGAACGAATCTCACTTCCCTGTTGTTTATGCAGATAAACATGGATATCATTTCATTCACCATCATTAGGAGACTACTGCTGATGACTCCTACTACTACTGAGTAGTAGTACTACTGACTATTGAGCTCCAAGCCGGGAACAGTTGATGAGAGTCTGCCTGCACACGCAACGAGACGGCCAAGTTTACTGTTAGCATCACATGGCTAACATTATTAACCGTTTTAACAACAGAGGTGAGCTGTTTCAGTGTTGGTGTGAGATTGTTGGGACTGTTTAACCACTGTTTCTGTATTAGCTCATGCTAACCCGGCAGACGTTGAAATGACTGTTCACAGTAGCTCTGGAGATAGTCCTTCAGCGCTGTGTCTCACCTGTGTAACAGCGGCAAAAGTCAGATAAGCAAGGACGTCACTCGATTAGGTAGTCCTGCAATGTGGCCCAGGACACATTCGCGGATGTTGAAAGAATTCAGCCATAGGTGCCCCAGACCACCTCCAAATAAGGTCTGAGCGAATGGATGTCAAGATGCATTGAGGACACATTGAGTGCATTCACATCAGTACTTAGAGTTGTCCATTTGTGATCCGATCACCCAGGAGGCATGTAAATACTGTACAAGGTGTAGACAGAGCCCTTGAGAGATAGTAGTTAGTGTTCTGGATGCCCCCATGATCAGTTGTGTAATGTTTTAGGATCAATAATGAAGACAAATCCATCATACCATGTCAGGATCATTCCATCGTCCAGGCCCTGCAGCAGGCTGCAGATCATCCTGGTTGTTGGAGAACCACTCAACAATGCCTTGCACACTATCCCATGAGTCTTGGATATCGTAGTAATTCCTCCACAGGTTACAAATATCACCCAGGAAAGAGTAATTCACCTGGTGGGAGCAGGGAAACACAACAAAGCAAAATGTGCCATCTCCTTAAGAATTATGTAAACAGCACAGAAAGCTACATGCTGGTTTGTTCATGTTTGACTGTGCGAAGGTTCATTAAATGGCCGAGTCAAAAGCAGACAAGATTACAGGTCTACAGGTCTACAGCCATGCTGGCAACTGTGAGGCAGCACTCGGCCTCAACATTTCTCAACTTCAGCATACTACATGCCGATGTTAAGCAGATAGTGTTTTGGTTATTTCTGTGTAAGTACATTGAAAGCAGTGCAAATGGTGTGTGAACAATAAAGCTGATTCTAATTAGGTGAAACATGAATATCTATACAAATGCCATAGTAATGCATCCAGCTGAGATATTTCAGTCTGGACCTGTGGAGCGGTGGACCAACAGACCAGCATTGTCATTCATGGATTGCCATCCATGCTGCCACATGACTAAAAATTTTAAATTTATCAAGTTATTTTGTCTCTTAATGAGTTCTAAATTTATCTTTATGTAAAACAAGTATGAAATATATCGTCAATACAAATAAACTTTTTTTCTAGTTTCAGTGGAGCGATTGTCTTTATCCAGTCTTGTTTCAGAACAGTCCCAGTGAGTCCCAGTGACCCAACATCTTTTTTTGACAGTGACGAAGGGATGACACTCACGTTAGGGGGAAGGCCTCCCACATAGACAGGCCAACTACAGGAGAAGGCCATAGGTCTGCCTGTAGCATTCAAAGCCTTGGACATCAGAGGGTAACCTGTGTGAAACACAAAAACACTTGGTATGGCTCGTCTACAATTCCTCATGGTTTCTTTTACAAAAGAGTTGTAGGTTTTCACTGACTTCATTCCATACTACTAAGAAGGTTAGTATGCTCTTACCCAGCATTTGTTCCACAGAATTTGAGGAACAGCCATCAAACTTCAGATAGTCTACCCCCCAGCTAGCAAAGGTCAGGGCATCAATCTCGATTTTATCCAGTGTGGTGCCAGGGAATCCCATACATGTCTGAGTATCAATGTCTGCATAGATACCCAACTTTAGCCCACGGTCATGGATATACTTTGCCAGTTTTGCAATGCCCCCTGGAAACCTGGAGGTAAGTAAGGATTCATTTAAATTAAATTCAAACTTGACCCCAGACTATACAGATGTTTTAGTTAAACAGGCCCCATGTGTACTTAGGGTGCTTTCACACCTAACCTACTGAACAAGACGCCTTCTTTTCATCTTGTCTCAATGTTAGTCTTTATTCATAACATGCCATTGATTTACAGTCCAATAAATAACATGCCATTGCTTACAATCAGTTATTTCTCTCTGAGGTCTTTGTGAAACCAAAGAACAGAAATATAAAGACTTTAGAAGCATTTAAGTGCTGCAGCAGAAACTTCTGTCAGTCACCAGAATGGCTTTCCCCAAGTGGGTCCTGATGATGCAGGGTGACAAATTGTCCAGTCAGTAGAACTTCATGTTTACTGGTTTGTTTGCATACAGTCATTGTGAAGAGGAACCGAACCAAAACTAAAATGCAACAATGTATCATTTTTACCTCTGGTATGACCAAATGAACTGAACTATAGGTGTAAAAGCACCTCACAAAAGCTGGGTGCATCCAATTTGATTTTATGCACTAGATAATTTCATTTTACTGCACAAGGGATTACAGGAAATGGGCATGTAAAAAGTATGTACGTCACACAAACTATCACAGATATGCAAACATGTACACACAAGTATATTGTGTGCTTGATAGGATCCCAGGAATAAAAACATTTACACTACACAAAATTGCACTTTGCTGTTACATTTTTTATTTACTTTTGTGAATTACTAACTAACCTTACTTCTTCAGGTCTCTAAACATTATGAAACTAAAACAGGAGAAAAAAAATCATTTGGATGAGCTGTTATAGCTTCTATAGTGCTGCTACTTTTACACTCTGATTCCATCACTGCGGCTGAAAATAACAGGAGACACGTGTGATGAGAACAAAGAAAAGATAATATTTTATCTAAAAAATAATCCACACACTGTTAATTGGCTCCCATTATTATAAATGCAACATATGGGTCAAATAGACCTCATCTGTCAATGAAAAGGCTACTTTTGCACCCTTTACTTCAGTAGCAAAAACAGTCTGAGATTACTTTAAAGTCCTTTATGTGACATATTCAGAGTAGTTTCATCATCATCCAACTAAGTAACAAAAAATTATTCACAACTGATGTCACGTATTTTGCCTAAATTTGAGTACTTATGTCAATTCTGATACATTGAGAGCAAGTCTACCGGATTCAAATTCCTTGTATGTACACACAAACTTGGTGAATAAAGCTGATTCTGATTCTCTGAGTCTGATATAGCCTAGTGACACATATATGTTATATTATGTCTCGGCTGGTAGGGAAGTTTTGGATAGTATTTATAATTTTTCTGTATTTTCTTTGATAAGATCACAGAGTATCATTTACATCCCACACATTAACATTTTACTGTCTCGCAGTCCCAGACACTTTTCGCACCATTTTATCTCATACAATTTGAAGCAGCCAACTTCATTCAAGGGTCTGATGATGTCACTCATAATTCACCCTTCGCTTAGGCCCGCCCCCCTTAGTTACTGTCGCTAAGTCCGACAAACTTTCGGTTTCGGAGGTAGACTGGCATGGCGCTCCCACTGTTGCTAACTGCACTCCCTGGAGAAATACTCTAAAATTTTTGGAAAAACAAAAAAGCGATTTCAGACAGAAGCAGACAGAAGGGTCTACAATATGCATTTGAAGGATATATTCAGGATGTCAGACTGACACAGCAACGAAATCAAGGTAACAAAATAAAGATTGAAGCTAAGGCCTACAGATCACAGAGTAAAAGTGAACCACCACATCAATGCTGATCGCCACAGAAGACAATGAATATAAAGGGAAACTTTGCTGATATTGAACCAGCTGTGTGGCATCGCAGTGTTTGCAGATAAACAGTGTTTAGCTTCACCCCCGTGCCGCTCCCAGCACCCAGACTGGCAGCTGGACTGTCGGGGGCTGTGGAAGAAGGCAAAAAACGTTCGTCTGCGCACAATACGTTGACACACAGCTGGTTGAATATCAGCAAAGTTTCCCTGCTTCCCTTCACTGGTTCCTGTAGAACAGGGCAGGTCTTTATTTCAGTGTTATAATCATTAAAAAGCAAAAGCAGCATGTTTCAGCAGGCTATATCTTCAGTAGCAAGCTAGCTAACCCTACACTTTTCAGGGTTTGATTTTGGTTTTGGAACCGGGAAGAAACTTAAATCTTTTTCTAACCTCTCTAGGTAACGAGAATCATTAATACAGGACGTGCCTGAGGCACAACATTTAGCTCCAAATCCACAAAACCAGTCTGAAAATGAAGGAAATCTGAAATGATTGCATTAGAGTCAATGGAGCACAGCTGTGTTGTTGTTGGACCCTGGTCTGAGCCAGCCTGATGCTATGTTATGATTGGCCAGTCTGCGTCTGGAGGCGGGACTTAGCGAAGGGTCAATTAACACCCCCACCTCTTTCACATGAATGCATCCATGGCTAGATAAGAAAACCCAAAGTTGACTGAAGTAGTCAATAATCAGCTTTGGGCTACACATTATTCAGATGGCCAGTGTTAAGGTTAGTCAAGTCAGATAAGAAAAAGATACCCTGGGTAAGTTAAACTGGTTTCGTAGTACAAGCCTCTGGTCCTAATGCACTTCACACACATCTTCACCCCGACAGCACATAAGATCTATACAATCAGCACAGCTTTAATGTGGACACCCAAGATGAGAGTCACCAATTCAGTATCTGATCAAATGTTTCCCCTTCTGTTCCTGAGATATGATGCTGAGTAATGGCCAGAAAAGTGTTCTATGTGGAATATTATGATGTCACAGTAAAGCTGACATTTGACCTTTTGGATAAATGTCATCACTTCATCAT
Source organism: Epinephelus lanceolatus (assembly GCF_041903045.1). Classification (NCBI taxonomy): domain Eukaryota; kingdom Metazoa; phylum Chordata; class Actinopteri; order Perciformes; family Serranidae; genus Epinephelus; species Epinephelus lanceolatus. The sequence continues at coordinate 42,737,372 of NC_135743.1, forward strand.
TATATCATATTTTGAATTCCTGAATTATAGCCAACTAGCTACAATTACTGCCTCTGTGCACCAGTCAAGTTTGTCCATGAAAGAGGCTTGCCACCATCTTCTTCAGAACTGAAACCATCGTTATCAAGTAAGCACATTTATATTTAATCTAGCTGGTTCACTAGTAGGCAACATGAATTATCAACTAGTCTTGCCTCAGACAGTTTTTCGTGACAACTTTTGATGCATATTTCATCTTTAGTTCCTTTTGCTTATTGGGAATACATTAGTACGTTAGCTAGATAGCTAGCTAACTAGCTCCGGGTCGGAAATTTTCCAGACAACATGTTGGCATAGCTAATGTCGCTACGCATTTTATCAGACTGAATTACTGATCTAACTTACTGAATTTATCATTGGGTATCAAACATCAGTTGTCAATCAGAAGTGGGCTGATGCACACCTGGCTTTGAGTCGTCTTAAAGGGATAGTGTTTGGGTTCGTGGTGTAACAATGATGAAACGGCACACATATAGCTTCATTGATATGAAACTTTACTGCGTCGGCTCAGATCACAGCACAATAACAAAACCAAGACTGCCAGGCATGCTGGGAGACTAAATGACATTTTTCAAGGTGCAGTGTCACTAAACATCCAATAGGTGGTGGACGGCGCCCCAGACTAACATCCAAGAACACAAAATTGAATCCACAGAGTATCTCCATACTGCTCATGCTTTCGCTGGTCTCGCGCAGGCGCGCGCACGTGAGCACGGAGCACAGAGAAACAGTCAGAGCTACAGGTTACAGTGAGGCTAAAAACAGAGTTCATATGACGTTTGTCGAAACAACTTTTTATGTCGCGGCTGCAGCACACTTGGATCACTATGGATGAGCAGTATGGAGATACTCTGTGGATTCAATTTTGTGTTCTTGGACATTAGTCTGGGGCGCCGTCTACCATTAGGTGTGCTAGCCGCTCCACCCTCCGATCTCTGCAAGGGATGTGAGGACTCTAAAGCTTCACCAGGGCCTCCGTCGGCATATGGGTGAGTGGATAATGGCTGAATTTTCATTTTTGGGTGCACTATCCTTTTAAAGGGAAAGATACACGACCCTTAACATTTTACTTCAGGAGGTCATCAAAAACAATTTAAATTACTGAATCTGGAAGTCTCTACTGCAGTGCTTTCAAGAGAAATAATTGAATCATAATGAATACTGATGGAACACAGACATAATGAATCTGCAAAGTAAGCAGAGTATATCAACCTGGAGGGTTCAGGCTGCAGCCTCCCCTGTTCATCTCTCAGCATGGACATCCAGCAATCGTCTATGATTACATACTCATAGCCCAGCTCCTTCCAGCCATCCTCAGCCAGCCGGTCGGCCATGTCTCTGAACAGACTCTCGCTGTGGATCAAAGAAAGGAAAAGACTTTGTCAGCCATTCATGAAACACATTTATGTACATTTAAGTCACATTTTCTGCATCATTTGTGTTTTAAACAAGGTCCCATAAAATGTGGAGGTTAAGTCATTGGCCAAGGAAGATTTTTTTTTTTGGGCTGTGAATGGCACCGCCATGGGGCCATTTCTAGTGCACTTAATGTTTTAACCCATAATTCCCAACAACTGTGAGGCAATGAATCAAAATCTTTTTTTCTGAGTCCAACACATACATACCTGTATATCACCACAACAATTCCTATCCATGAGATTGCATGCATTTAATTTTTTGCACAGTTTTCCCCACTGTACAAATTTGGTACATAACAAAAAGTTTTGAATGCACTGTGCTATTGGAAACAAATTTAAATGGCATATTTTGGGGCAGCTGTGGCTCAAGAGGTAGGGTTGATCTTACACCAATTGAAAGATAACATGACTTACTGCCAACCCTTCTATCAAGATCTGCTGATGGCATCTGTTTTAAGATACAATGCAAAAGGCTGCCCCAAGCATCATTAAATTTGTGTTAGGAGATTCTGCCCAAGCGTCAAAATATGACGAGCAGGGATCACAGAAATACATGAAAAGACCACAACCTCTTTCTCTCACATTATATGGTGGCCCATATTGTGTTGAAATTACCTGCCAGCATCACAGAAACTGTGCCAATGGAAAGTCAATTTGGATGCTTTGGTGTGGTGTATGAATTTCCTGGTTCAACATCATCACACAGTGGGTGGTGGTTACTGCTACAGCCCCATAGATGGTATATTGAGTGAGAAAGTCTGCATAGGGAGAAGGTTGGGGTGGTAGATGGGTCAAATAAACAATGGACTTTTACCCAGTACGTGTCGACTTATTTTAAGATAACATACTTACATGTTTTATGTAGTATTGTTACATTATGTATTTGCATCCCGTAGATTAAAAAAATATATATATTAAGAGTTATTTTAACCAAAAACACAGTCTCTTACTAAACCTAACAAAGGAGTTTTGGTGCCCAGACCCACTGTGCTGCCACCATGTGATTTCAACACAATACGTGCCACCACAACGTAATGCCGTGTTAAGAGGTTTTGGTCATCTGACATATTTCTGTGAGATAAAATTGGATGAAATCATATTGTAATCTGACACAGTCCCTTATTTTCCTCCCACTCTAGCAACTGACCGAGTTGTCTTTGTCATGCCCTCTGTAATTGCTGGATATTGATTGGTTTGTACCTGAGTATTTTATGTTGTTAGTGATTAAGCTTTCAATATCTTTGCTTAGAATATCCAGGATAATTTTAATCACAGAAATTTCCCAATCAATTGGACCTGATGCAGTTCTCTGGGTCATTTTTACAGTCAATTTCACAGCGAAAGCGTTCCCAGGCCATCCATCCCATAGGTGGAGTCCTCAGCAATCCGTTGTCTAGGGCCACAGTCAGTGAGATCAAGGCGAGGAGCCGAGTTACTGCTACGGGCACCATTTCTAAAAAAAAAAAATAATAATAATAATAATAATAATAATAATTAAAAAAAAATACTTGCATACACTAGCATACATACAAAATAAAAATATTGTCTGAATTTTCAGCAACTGTAGGAGAGAGTGGGGCACAACCTAACACATTTTAGTTACGGCTAATGTATTAAAACAGTGAAATTGTTGGGGGTTTTTTTGTTTGTTTTATTTTAACGTGTACAACTCTGCTACAAATTAAGTTGTTTTTTTTCCTAGTACTTACCTTTTTCTACAATGGTGGAGGTGAAATGTTGCAACACACCCCATGGGTGAAGTTCATTAACAGGCAGAGGGTCAGTTGTAACACTTGCTATACATTTTAAATTTTGGCAAATACACAGTTTAATGCCTGTGGATATTCTCATTTATCCAGGTCATAGTTATCTCAAGGCAACTGAATCGAACGCAACTGGACTTAGTTTTGTCTTAGAAGACATTTCACCTTTTATCCAAGAGGCTTCATCAGTTCATGCTTGTCTGACTAGGCTGGAACTAGTCTGACAAATTGGTGTGGAAAACACCCAGGTATTTAACCTCTGAGGAGGTCTTCACAAGGCCAATGATGTCACTGATTTGTTAGTGCTCCAATGGTGTGTCAATGACGGTCGTGGAAACTCCTGCTGCAACGGTGGTCCTTGGAGTCGTTAGAGTCACATGAGGCCATTTGTGAACGACCATTGTTTTTGGAAGTTAAGCTGTTAAATATCCTGGGCAAGGATGAAAGGACAGCATTATAGGTGGGGGATAGGTGGTGTCGCAGACCTCCTCCTCTATTGAGAGATGGTTTTTCCAATTTCACATAGATGGCTTCTTTTACACCTCTTTCAAACCATCTGTCTTCCCTGTCCAAAATGGGCACATTGCTGCCTTCAAAGGAGTGTACTTCCTCCTTGAGGTGTAAATAGACAGCTGAGTCTTGCCCTGACAAGTTAGTTTTGTTTCACCAATGTACAAGTCTGGGCATTCCTCACTTCACTGGACAGGGTACACCAGGTTGCTCTTCTGGCTGTGGGGTGTATGGTCTTTTGGATGTACCAGTCTTTGTCTGAGTGTGTTACTGTGTTTGAAATACACAGGGATGCGGTGTTTGTTGAAGATCCTCCTGAGTTTTTCAGATACCCCAGACACATAGGGGATGACAATGTTATTGCGTTTGTTCTTTTCTTCATCACCCACCTTGTTCTTCCTGGAATGGGCTGCTGTTTTCACAAAGGTCCAACTGGGACAACCACAAATTTTTTAGAGCTTCCCCAACTTTTGGTACTAGAATAATAAAATCAGTTGCTGTTTTGGTCCACTAGATGGTGCTGATGTTTTTTTTGTTTTTTTTCCTTGTGAGATCAGCAGAGGTCTCTGTCATCTATGGAAGCCCATTTCCGCCACTTGATGGAAAAAAATAAGATCTAATAAGTCAAAAATAATGAGATACTAAGTCAAAATAATGACTTACTAAGTCAAAATAATGACTTACTAAATCAAAATAATGAGACACTAAGTCAAAATTATGACTTACTAAGTCAAAATAATGATACGAAGTCAAAATTCTGAGATACTAAGTCAAAATAATGACTTACTAAGTCAAAATAATGAGATACTAAGTTAAAAAAAATGACTTACTAAGTCAAAATAATGAGATACTAAGTCAAAATTATGAGATACTAAGTCAAAATAATGACTTACTAAGTCAAAACTATGACTTGCTAAGTCAAAATAATGAGATACTAAGTCAAAATAATGACTTGCTAAGTCAAAATATTGAGATACTAAGTCAAAATAATGACTTACTAAGTCAAAATAATGAGATACTAAGTCAAAATAATGAGATACTAAGTCAAAATAATGACTTGCTAAGTCAAAATTATGAGATACTAAGTCAAAATAATGACTTATTAAGTCAAAATAATGAGATAGTAAGTCAAAATAATGTGATACTAAGTCAAAAATAATGACTTGCTAAGTCAAAATAATGAGATACCAAGTCCAATAATGAGGTGAATGAGTACAGTTACAGCCTTCAACAATCCATACTGTTCATCTCTCAGTCACGATGGATAACATCATTGAGGGATACTAACTCAAAACAGTGTGGTAATAACTCATGTACATCGGATATGCCACACACTACACTTTGATGTGAAGTAGCCAAACATACGTCACATCAAAGTGTAGTGTGTGGCATATCCGATGTACATGAGTTATGACCTCATTGTTTTGAGTTAGTATCCCTCGATGTTAACCATTGTGACTGAGAGATGAACAGTATGGATTGTTGAAGGCTGAAACTGTACTCATTCACCTCATTATTGGACTTGGTATCTATTATTTTGACTTAGCAAGTCATTATTTTGACTTAGTAATCTCATTATTTTTGACTTACTATCTCATTATTTTGACTTAGCAAGTCATTATTTTTGACTTAGTATCACATTATTTTGACTTACTATCTCATTATTTTGACTTAGTAAGTCATTATTTCGACTTAGTATCTCATTATTTTGACTTAGTATCTCACAATTTTGACTTAGTAAGTCATTATTTTGACTTAGTATCTCATAATTTTGACTTAGTATGTCATTATTTTTGACTTAGCAAGTCATTATTTTGACTTAGTATCTCATTTTGACTTAGTAAGTCATTATTTTGACTTAGTGTCTCATTATTTTTGACTTAGCAAGTCATTATTTTGACTTAGCAAGTCATTATTTTGACTTAGTATCTCATTTTGACTTAGTAAGTCATTATTTTGACTTAGTATCTCATAATTTTGACTTAATATCTCATTACATTTCACGGGTCACCGTTTGGCAGTATTTTGGTCAACTGGCCGGAGGCATGAAAGGATCAACCCTGTGTCCAATTTCCACTGGCATCCTGTAGGTCAACAGCACCAGTGGTGGACGTTGTTAACCCAGGCCTCGACCGATCCAGTATGGAAGTCATTTTCGTGATTTGCATGCATCGGATGCCCTTCCTGACACAACCCTTTGCATTTATCCGGGCTTGGGACCGGCCCAATGAGAACACTGGCTTGTGCCCCTTGGGGCTGTGTAACTACTTAAAAAGTCTTTCTTCTTGTTTACCCCACGTTAGGTTGTGCCCATTCTCGGAACCCATCGGCTGTATTCGGCGTCTGACTTCCGGCAGACGGCGATACAGCCTCTGGGGGCAGACCCCCGATTTTTTGGCATTCCGGTTTGATTTGGGCGGAGGAGGCGAATTTCCGTTTCCGACTTCCATTATAAGTAAATATGCTGAACCACTGTGATGGATTCAGAGTTTGCAGTGACGCCAGTTATGTTCTGCCTCGTTAGTTCATCACATGGACCGTTTAACCTGGCAACAACTGCAGCCGGCTCAAACGTGATTGGACAATATCATGCGGACTACAAACAGCCTACAACCGAAAACCAGGGCTTTTCCGCTCTTCTTCCGGAGGCAAGATCTCCGAGTTTGCCTACAGACTCTACATTCACTGAATGAGTTCTGCACTGGGTCAGGTATCATCAGGTACTCGACAGGTAACCCACAAAAGCTGTGTAATAGGTAAACAATTTGTATATATATAAATTCAAGGGTAAAAATGAACTAAAAAAAAAATTTTTCAACATAAAACAAATGAAAAAAGATAGGCAACTGGACTTAGCTGCATTTCTTGAAGACGTTTCGCCTCTCATCCAAGAAGCTTCTTCACTTCTAAATGACTGGTACGAAGTTGCAGGCTATAAACCCTGTGTGGGTGGGAACCCTTGCAGAGTCGTAGAAGTCAAGACTACATTGAGATCCCTCCCCAGATGACTTCACACCCATTCACCCCTGGTCCCACCTGACCCTAACGACTCACATGGTGGCCAGGTGGGTCAACGACTCACATTGTGACCTTAAGGACTCTGAAACTAAGAGCTCACATGACCCCTACGACTCTGTAACCGTTCCCATCCACACAGGGTTTATAGCCTGCAACTTCGTACCAGCCATTTAGAACTGAAGAAACTTCTTGGATGAGAACTGAAATGTCTTCAAGAAACGCAAGCAAGTCCAGTTGCCTACGAGATAGCACTTACGATTACCATGACCTGGATGACTGAGAATCTTCACCGACAAATGAAAAAGATGTGCATGTGTTTGTGTTTAATCACAGGTGCAGGTCGGGTCATGGGACTTTTATTAACGGGTGTGGGCGGGTGTGTATTTGACTTAGACATAATAACAGATAACAGGTGGTTTGTGACATTGAGTTTTACGGGTATGGATGGGTGCGGGTTTTCAGAAATGGACCCATGCAGGACTCTGACCTGTGAACAATCCCATAAACGGACCATTTTTCAGCCCATTTACTACCCACATGGACCCCACAAACAAATGTTGGCTATAGGCTCCACTTTAAAATTTTAAAAGTTACCCTTTAAGAGAACCTGTGAATGTGCTGTAAATTCCAAATGAGATTACACAATATTGACAAGATTAAATTAAAATTAACATGAGATTTCAAAGGGTTCTTAAACAACATTTGGATCAGCATGGAAATCACAACCTTGTAGATGGACCATCATTGATGAAGTTACTTTATTAACAGCTCTTTAATAAGATGACCCCTCCCACTCCCACCACCACTTCCCCCTTACGATTTGTTCCCTTATTTCTGCATGAGTTATGCATGATATCTTAGCAAGACAAAATAAAGCTCTCTGTGGGTCAAAGATCACTGGAGCAGCTGAGATCCTGTTTACACACACACACACACACACACACACACACACACACTCAGACGTAACAATGCCTGTTCAAGATTTTTTACATTAGTGAAAAGGTATGAAGCCATTATTAAAATGATGAAAATGACGGTCTCCTACCTGTTTACCTGAAACTTTAACTTGCACACGGCTGATCTATAAACCCAGTGTCAGGATTGTTATTGCAGGCAGGCCTACACTGTCTTCTCCTGGACTTTCCCCTCAGGTGCAGCATTTATGTCTTCCTGGTAAGGTAAGCTGAGTGTCATGTGACTGCTGTGTGTCACATGATAAAACAGGAAACTGATTGAAGAGGCAGAAATTTGGCATTGTGGTGAAATGTCATGTTGCATATTGTTTGCATCTCTATGCATTTATAGTTCACACTCACTTGTATTCTGTAGTTGTTTTTCATTAGACATTTTCGTTCATGTTTTGCAGAGTGTAATGCTGATGTTGGTGTTGCATTATTGCTTTAATAACAGCAGTTTCTAAGTGGACTGCTCATGTGAGAAAGAAACAAAATGACCATAATTGCTATGCTTTTCAGAAACAATGTAATTGATTAATATATTTAATTTAATAAAACATGAAACTCTAAACTGAGAAAGATCTGTGTTGGGAACAAGGCACAAGGCATAGTGACAGTTTGAATTTCTTTGTATTTTACAGTTGAGTTTTCTTTTACCTTCACTGGTAGCTGGAGGTTCAGACGTGTGGTGGTTTACCATGAAAAACAGGTTCTGCCACATTCTTTCACACACTACTTATCACATGTAGGTGATGACATGACTTGAAAAGCCTTTCATTTCCATACATGTTCCTTGAAGGGACCTGAGAGAAGCAGTTAAACGTACACAGGTCTTTCCTGAGGCTGAAACTTACAGAGAGAATACATAAACCTGTCATATCACTGCTTTACTTATAAATCGCCTATACTTTCTCGGGAGGCTCAGATATATCAACATCTGCAGAACTATGTTGCAGATGTTTTAGTAGCCAGCGTCATCTTCTACGTTGTAGTGTGCTAGGACAGCAGGGTGAGGGCAGCTGATGCTAACAGGCTCTATAAGCTCATCAGGAAAGCTGGTTCTGTCCTAGTAGTGGAACAGGAGTCTGTAGAGGAGGTGTCAGACAGGAGGATGCTGACATGTATGTATTTTGTGTTGCTGTAACTTCAGGATAAATAAAGATTTCTTGCATTGAATTGGATTGAGCTAAACTGAATTGAATTGTGCAATTTTTCATGCAAGATACTGACTCTAATGTGAACTGTCATGTGGCTAAACTAACAATGTTGATCTTTAGTCAGCGTATAAGGAGAAGGGGCAGCCTTTACTGGCCTGTGGAATCACAAATATAGGATTTGGTTTCCTAGGACCATAGTAGAAGACACAGTATGTTTAGTGGAACTGGATCACAGAGACATCCTTATGACTCAAAAATCTCTTGCATCCCACCATTTTATTTATTAAGATATTTGAGATAACCTTCAAATAAAATGTGAAATGATTTAGAGCAGAGGTAGATCTTTTTCTGAAAGATAACACATCTTCAATTTAATCAGTTTACACAGAGAGGTTATATTGCAGTGGGCCCCTGGTACAGACATGTAAGAATGCAATAATCTTAAGCATAGTGTACACTACAAAACATTACAGATAACTATCAAAAGGAAAAACTGGCTGGTGGGTTACACCCAGAACCCTCTTGGCTGTGAGGTGGCAGTGCTAACACAGTGCTGCCCCAGCTTCAATATAAAGTATAAAACAGGAGTTGGATTTTGTAGGTGAACTGTTACAGTTTTGTTGGTTTTAGAGCCTTATCTGGCAGGAAAGATTTCAAGCTCTATAGGGGTTTTCACACCGCTGCACGCTATCTCGCTGCCTCCAGTCATTTCAATGAGGCAGCTGTCGCCTGGCTTTAGCCAGTCAACTAGTGTGAATCACTGAAGCAGAGAGAAGACAAGATGGAGGAACTGATAATGATGACGTCTAAACACCCAGCATTATGGCGCCAGCAACTTGTAAGGACAACCAGCAGAAAAACTGGGCCTTGAATAACATTTCCAGCAAACTTGAGATGACCAGGAAATTGGTAATTAAATCTTTGGTAATTTTAGTGACTTCTGTTGTCTTGCAACAGTATGCAGCTACAAACTAGCTTGCACTTCTTCCAGTGTTCACCTGAGCCCCTGCCTGGTCAAAAGTGGGTGGAATTTAGCTTTAAAGGACCAGTCAGAATGTTACTCTGTTTTTTTTTTCTTATGGTTAAAAATCTTATTAAAAAATCAAAACCTTCAGTGTGTTTGTGCATGTCTCAATACTTTATGACATCCCTACTCTCTCTGTGGCATTCAGCCCCAAGCCCACTGGTTCCCAGTGAAGATGTAAATAAATAAATAAAAAAATAAAGTTTCATCTTTAAAAAAAGGCTTATTTTTTGGATGAATCCACATGATGTGCTCTACTTTTCAAAAGCATGGTGTATATGGGATTAAGTCATCACAGTGTATGAAATACAGTGTGTGTGTGTGTGTGTGTGTGTGTGTGTGTGTGTGTGTCTGTGTGTTCATGGTAATGACGGAACATGTCACCCAGTGCAACAGTGACTACATTTTTACACACAAAATATTCTATTTTTTGCCCATATTCTGAAAAAGGTAATATTCCTACTAAGGTGTTTACGTAGCTGATAAAAAAAAAAGAATATTCCAATAAAACTCCTGTATATCACCCTGCATACTCAGATTAATTGTTTTTTTAACATGTTGTTGATGTATCACTTCTTAAAACAGAAAAGTGGAACAGCTAGAGCTGCTTGTCATTTTGCTTCTTTGCATCATAATATGACTTTTTCAAAGTTTCCGCTGCAGGACTTGTTGGATTGAGCAAATACACCTTCCATCTTTCAATTCTTCAACCACCTTCTTGAAATGTGCAAAATCTAAGAGCTCCTAAAAGATGTTCCAGATTTCCCGCAAGAGCTTGAGGATGTAACTGCTGAGGATGAGGATGCACTTTCTGCCCTCAAAGTGATGCAATGCTTGACCGGACAGTCCCACAGGCATGTGCTGTATACAGTACATGACTAAATAATGCTATTAAAATCTATTAAAATATTTCCATACTCCACTTTCTAAGAAAAAATCTAAAATTGAAAATAATGGCCTAATTTGGAATATCTAAACAGAATATGCTGTTCACGCCACTTGCATCATATTCAGAAAATTGATATATTCACAATAATAGTCAAGTCAAATCAACTTTAGTTATGTAACACTTTAAACACAGAGTTGACCCAAAGTGCTCTTATAGCACACACAGAGAAAAGTGTACAACTGAAGGAGAAACAAGAGAATCTGAGTGATAATAGCAACAAAATAATAATAACAACAATGATAACATGTCATTACCAGGATTATTGCACCAATAGCAAAAAACTGCATCAGTGTTGTTTTTATACTGTCACCACACTGTGACAGTAACAGCAATAATGACAATCACATTATGCACAATTAAAGGGTAGTGAGTACAAGTGTGTTTTATATTGACTCTTGAAAATCTCAGTGGTGGGGGAGAATCAGATGGTGGGAGAAAGAGAATTCCAGACTTTGGGGGGAGTGACAAAGAAAGTCTTGTACCTGTAATACTTAGTCCTGGATCTCAGGACTGCCTTTTGGACTTTCTGAAGACAGGAGAAAGAAGAGTGAGTAATGCCAACATATAGACTTAGACTAGACTTAGACTTACTTTATTCGTCCCAGAGGGAAATTTGTTTCCACTAACTGTACATTTACAGAGATCGATCACAAATATCACAGGTACAGACATATAACAGACATCACAAACATCACATTCATTCACAGAGGTGGACACTTTGAGTCAATGGGATCTCTTGGAAGCGGTGTGTGTGATGTGTGTCAGTTTGGCCCGATTGGTGACAGAAAGCATGGTGAAGAAACAATGAATGATGCTTTGGTACAGAAGTAGCAGTAGATGGGGGGCGACATAGAGTCCTTTGAGTTTTCGGATAGCTGACAGTCTTTGTTGGCTCCTTTTTTGTATGTCTCTGGTGTGCTGATCGAAATTGAGTTTATTGTCCAGAATTATTCCCAGGTATATAATGAGTTGCAGTAATCAAAGCAGAGGAGGATATGAAGGCGTGAATGACTTTCTCTAGGTTAGAAGTACAGAGAATTGATCTGAGTTTGGAGATGGTGTGCAGCGGCATGAAACTTAATTTTACTACTTGGTTGATTTGTTTGTCAAACTTCAATTCTGAATCAAATATAACAAATATAATTTTTAACATGTGGGTTAACAAAGGGGGCCAATGGGCCAAGATAAGGAGAAATAATGCTGGTCAAGTGATGTGGGCCAAATACAATAAGTTAAGTTTTACTCTCATTGAGCTGGAGAAAACTGGAATCTTTGCAGGGTTTGATGTCATGAAGACAGTTCCCAAGTTCAGTTAGTTTGTTGATGTTGTTTGGCTCTAAGGGAAGGTAGATCTGCGTGTCATGCACATAACAGTGAAAACACATGTTATGTATTTGAATAATGTGGCCTAACGAAAGTAAAAAAAAAAATAGAGAAGAGGACTGGACCAAGTATGGACCCTTGGGGTGCACCACAGTAGATGGGGGCCAAGGAAGAAAATGAGTTGCTGACATAGACAAAGAAGGATCTTTTGGATAAATATGAAGGGAACCAGTTTAAAGCAGGATCAGAGATGCCCACCTATTCCTTAACTCTGTGAATGAGAGTAGAGTAACCCACACTGTCAAAGGCTACAATTAGATCTAGGAGCAAGAGGATGGAGCAATTACCTGAGTTAGCAGCTAGAAGGGGGTCATTAGTTATTCTTAGTAAGGCTGATAGGGCACTATTAGTGTGCATGTAAACATACCCAATGTGACTCGCTGATGCATTTTTCATAGTCATCATTTGGCATAGAGGAAGAATATATTATACTTGTTATTATAATACCTTCACTGCTGGTTTGGCTCTACACATGGGATTTGTTAATTGTAGGGAAAAATATGGAATATAACTACACTTATCCTTTCAATTAACTCAAAACAGGTAACTAGTACAAATGACACACTGGTAACTCCTAGTGCTTTGACAACATGTTTGACAGTCGCCTTATGGTTGTTGTGTTAAAAGGGATTGGTCATAGCAAAGATATAGGCAACAGGCAGCTGCAGTCCAATGTTAACAATATGCCATTTTCCCACCCCTAATGCTCCTATGACCAACCCTGCTATTGTTCCCAAAGTTCCTAGCCATGAGGACCACCTTCCAGCCAAGGCTGCAGCTGCACCCGCAGACACCCCCGCTGCCCCCACCACCCCCAGCAGTGCCCCAGCTTTCCCCCCTTCTCCCAGAACCGGGCCTAAAACCTCCAACCCCACAAGTAAACCCCCCGCAACTGAAGCCGCCCCTGCTATAACTTTCACCTCTCCAGCTGCTCGCCTCACCAGCGGACCCCCCACTGTAGCCCCTAAACCCAGCTCAAATAATTTTGCCACAAAGACAGCTGCATTCAAAGCTTCCAGAGAGGACTGGTAGTTCATACGAGCACTGATGTTTTCTGTGGACTGACTCTGTCCTGCTGCTTGCATCTTCATGGCAGTTGTTACAACCACCTGCCCGGCATGTAGGGTGAGTATGGCAATGACAAATGTAGCAAGCATTGCCATGCAACCTATCAACATCCAGAACTTAAAGTCAGAAGATTTCATAAGCAAATAGGCTATGACTACAACCAAAGCCAGAAGCACTATAAATACAGATTGGTGGCCTCCGTAACCAAACACCCCGAACCCTGATGTTACTATGGCGACCACTGTCATTGGAATCCCAGAGAAAGCCAAGAAATCCACGTATTTGATCACCACCGTGGTGATCCAGTCTTGGATTGTTCTTTGCTCCATCTCTGCCTCTTCACTCTCTATCTTCCTCCTTTCTATCTCCTCTCTCTGCCTTCGCTCACTGGCCCATGTCGTCTTATTCTCCATCCCACCGGTGCTGCCTCCCTTCTCCAGCGTCAGTATCGTCTGCTCTATCTGCTCAGCTGCTCTCTGCCTGTGCTGCAACTCTGTAATCTCCATCTGTTTCCTGTCCCTGTCCCAGACGGTAGATCCCAGAGTGCAACAGGCCTCTCCCTGCTTCCAGAGGAATTTAAATACAAAGTGCAGGGGCGGTTTGAGCATGGTGAATATGCTCAGCACCCACAAGAGGCCCACCATGCCATAGGCCCTCACAATCCATTCAATAGTAATCCCAAGCGTGGCTCCACTGAGAGTGGTCCCAAAGGCCCCAGCGAGTGCTGCTGATGCCCACATACCAGCAGAGTCTGTGTGGGAGGCACCGCAGCTTCTCATGGCCACAAATACTGAAGCTACCACTGCTGCCAAAATCACACCAGCTACGACTGAGGTCATCACAGTGGTCAAAGCTGTGGCTCCAAGAAGGGTCCCCAGCCCGAGAGCACCCACTGTCCTGACTTCCTCCATCACTGGTTTCAGTGGACCTGCAGAAGTCATGACTGACAGGATCTTGTCCACTGGATCCTCTGTGGCTCCTAGTATGGAACCTCCCACTGCTCCCAGTGCAAACCCCACAGCTGCCTCTGTTAAAGGACTCCAAGCTCCTGAAACAAGACAAGAACAAAACTGTCAGCCACTGATGGGGCGGCTGTGGCTTAGACGTAGAGCAGGTCGTCCACCAATCAAAAGATCAGTGGTTCAATCCCCAGCTCCTCCAGTCTGCATGTCAAAGTATCCTTGAGCAAGATACTGAACCCCAAATTGCTCCCAATGGCTGTTCCATCAGTGTGTGAGTGGGTGAATGTGACTTGTAGTGTATAAAGCACTTTGAGTGGTCAGATGACTAGAAAGGCGCTATACAAATGCAGGTCCATTCCATGATTGATGGATATGTTAATTACTTGTTAAGTGTTGTGTCCTGATTAATAGCAGATCATGTACTTAATTACTGCAATATACTGTTTATTGATTTTATTGATTTCTATGATTGTCTTTCGCTTAGTGAAGTGAAGGACAATTAAGGTCCCGCACACATGCCGTGTTTTTTGTGCCCTCAATTCCACTGTTTTTAATATAAACACGTACAAGGCACTCAAAAGCAAGAACAGTGCCTTAGAAATGTGCAAGCGTTCCCAAGCGCCTGTTTTTCAAGGCCAGACAGCTGCGCCCTGGGATAAACACAGCAGCATGCACCGCATGTCATGTGTCTTGTCATGTCACTACAAAAAACATTATAGAAGGATGCTGGGGGTCAACACAGCTGGGTCATGTCGTACTGTGCATTGTCATGTTCAGTGTGTTTCCATCAATATAACAACGTACAACATATCTCGTTCTGCTTTTGCATCCTAAGGCTGCCTGAAGTTCAGCGGGGATAAGAGAGCAACACAGGCACACAGTCCGGTTCTTATGCATAACTCTCTCTCTGATGCTGCTGTAGCTGACGGGCGCACCAGGAACCGGCAGGTTGGTCTTCCAGCTCCAGTGTCTTAATCAGCACTCGTCAAAATGACTTAATCGCATGCCCTTCTGTTTGTTGTGCCAACCTCAACATTTGTTTTTTGTTTTTCATATCACAGGCCCACAAATATTGAGCCATATCTCATAATTATAAGACTTTGATCCTCTGCCTGACCCGCCCTGTATCCAAGGCTACTCATTTATTTTAAAAGGTCTAGGCTATTTAATCGCTTTGTATCATTTTTTTTTCACTTTAATACAAAGTGGTAACCACTGTATGTGAATACATTAATGGGTCAGGACTGTACAGCACTGGATTTGAAATTAAATGTAATAAACTGGAGCTTCTGTGCTTTGATTATCTGCTGTGAAACAACATGACCCTCATCCATTTAAAATCAACATTAGTTCTTCTGAGGTAATTTTGATCAAAGTAATGCAAAAGTAGTGTAATGAGTAACTTATTACTTTACACATAGTGGAATGTTGTGAAGTAACATATTACTTTCAAATGAAGGTAACAAGTAATATGTAATATATTACATTTTGAGAGTAATTTGCCCAACACCCGCCCTTGACCCGGCCCTTTTTTGTATAGTTGCTCTTCTGGGCCATATTCACAAAGCCTCCTAGAACAAAGAGTGACTCCTAGTGACAAAAAGAAAATACTTATTATTGTGACGTTTTTTAGAATGTCCCCTTTAAGTTAAGATTAGGTCCTTGTACAAATAAAATTTATCTACAGAGCACCCTAGACCTTAAAAGAGCTCCTGAGGTGAAAACTGTTAGGAGCAGAGAGGAGGACTTTTAAAAGACTTAAAAGTTTCTCAAGCAGAGAAGAAAATGGTGAAATCACAAAGAGGTCAGAGAAATATCCTCGAAACACTGGATGACAGTGAGTAAATGAAATGCCACAGATTAGATCGTGCAGGGATAATATGTGTGGTTGATATAGGGATACGCACATATTTCCCACCTAATCCTAAAATGCCAGAAATAAAAATGATCAAAATACTAAGATATTTGGAAAACTGGAGAAATGCACCACTAATGATTTGGGTCTGTGAAATCCTTCCATCAGCAGAGTGATCACACTAACACTAACAATGCATGCTTTAACTTTCACAGTTAGCAGTTCATTTCATTTCCACTGGATGTCCACACCTTGCAGGCTCACAAAGGGGTGTGTCTATGACAACCAATCACATCTATTAAAAGAATGCATCACACCTAGCGGCAGGGTCAACCACACCTCCTCACTATGGTGAAAGTTTCTGTCTCTTCCTTGTTCAGAGTTGCTCTGAGAGTCTTCCTAAATCACTCCTAAGCTAAGACTCTTTACTAAAAGTATTTAGGCTAAGTTAGGAGCTCTCTGAGAGTGTTCTTAGAATGTTAGTGAATACAGCCACTGGTCTACATGATTTTTCTAAGATTATTTTTTGGCATTTTGCCTTTATTGGATAGGAAAGGGGGAGAGAGAGGGTATGACATGCAGCAAAGGGCTACAAGGACATGGCCTTTGTATATGAGGGGCCCGCTCTACCAGGTGAGCTAGTGGGTGCCCTGGGTTGACATGATTAAACATGAAATGTGAAACCTTTCAATGACTGGACAAATGTTTAACAGAATAGCAGATTCCTATATTTTCACTCATATTTACCTCTGAAAGACTCAAATGACTTTCTGTTGAGCTTTGTAAGTAAGTAAAGTCGCCCTTGTTAGGTGTGACGAGCCTGCAATCAGAGACTCTGAACTAACTGGTTAATCAGGTTTACCCAGCAGAGACAGCATACTACAGTGATTCCTATCTGCTCTCACTCTGCATGTGATTCCAACACATATGATTTTAAACCACGACCGTGGTAGTAAAAGTAGAAAAAAAGGTCTAAATTGTAAGCCCTCCAAAGTCATTACAAAGGACTTGTATGCTAAGCATGTAGAAAATAAAATAACTCAAAGAATAATTACAAGAGAAGCACATTTACACTACTAATTGTGTTTTTGAAGCACAGTTTGCACAAGCAAAGGAAGCAAACATGAATGCAATGCAATAATATAAAAAAAATGAAATGAATGAATGAATGAATGAAAATGCAGATTTACCCAGTTTAGTCGGTGCCATGTTGTTCTGCGATGGGCAGTAGACTGAAGAATCCTCTTCCCCAGGAGTTATGTCAGGCTTTCTTCAGACCTGAGTCCTAAGTGAGTTGACAGCACTCCTGTGAGTCATAAGATGTGGTTGAAAGTGCTTCTTTTTTCCCTGTTTATGTGACAGCAGCCACTACAGGACACACCCACTACCGGTTCGTTCTTTTTGCATCCATCCTCCAGATGATCCTGTCCTTATCTCCATGACTTCTACACTATGCTGCTATCCAGTGTCACATGTGAGGCAGCATTCCTGTACCAAAGTCATCTGTCATCTATCATGGTTTCTTTTCATCCTGCTGTCAAGATGGCACCACCGATGGCTGCCTCAGCATGATGGTGCGCATTGTTTTGTCTTGTTCTGTTAGTTAATTCAGTGTTTTGCTGTCATACCTGGAGCTCTTTCAATCAGGGAAACAACTCCAGTGGACTTATCCCACTTTTCTCACCTTGTCCATGGAATTATTAGACATTCTCATTAAAGGTGCTCTCATCCTTTTCCATGCAGTGAAACACAGAAGGATAGGGAAATGTGCCAGTGCGCTTATGTGTATGTCTCTGCAGCAGTGCCGTATACAGACAATTCACAGGGCAGGTGCTAAAGTGGAAGATGGGGGCATCCCTTCCACATAATTAAAAAAAACAACAACAGTGCACATAACGTGAACTCTTGCGGGAGGTTTCTATCCACCAGCACCAGAGGGTGTTTTGAGGTTGAGGCCTCAGTACATACAGTACATTTGTGCACAGTAATGAGCAGGGGAATGTCTGTCTAGCTCACTTATGAGGTGTCTAAATATCTATACTAAATACACCTAGCACCTGCTACACATTCACATTTACTGTCTACAGTTATCATTTATTTATAACAGGCAACAACATAGAAAACAATGTCACACTGTGCACACCTTAAAGCTTTATGGAGTAATAAAAAAAACATCACAATCAACTAATCTTTTCACAAAACTGAAAAACACTGTTTTCTGAATAAATAAAACAACAAACCAACCTATGTTCAGCTTGTAGACTAGTGGTTACTAGAATGAGAATAAATGTAGCTTGTTTACAATATTATACTGGTCATCTTATTCAGTTCATAATGTGTTCTCCTACAAGACCACTAGATGGCAGTATTAGAACATAAATGGCAGCCTGTTGAATTTTGAACAGATGGGGGGAAAAGAAAGAATCTAGTGTTCTACAAGCCATTTATGTGGATCTGGTTTCAGTCCTTTTACTTGTTTTATAAGACTCCTCACCTAAAGGCCTCCACATGCAAAACAGATGACTTGGTAGACAATTATCTTTTGATTTATATGGAATTTACATGGTGTCATCATGGTCATTTACAGCAACATGACATATAATTAGTGTGTTCTCCAGCACCACATTGTGGACACAGGAAGTGGTATAAATTGTAGAATAGGTCATTTCAGCGCCCTCGCTCTTGAAGGATATACCATCTCACTCCTGCATGCTGTTTCTAACTGCCACAGAAATGAAAAGCCGCATCAGCCAGCAACCTACCAGTATCCCTGCCGCTCACAGTGGTGCCAGGGCCCGATCGTTGCTTCTTGCAGCTTTAATTTACATCATGACTATTTTGTAAAAAAAAAAAAAAAAAGAGTCTATTTTAACTTCTGCCCTTTAATGAACAGACTGTTCGTATCACCATTTTCCTAAGAAATTTGTATGTAGGTTAATAGAGACCAAATGAAAACACTGTTGTTCACATGCAGATTTAAACGTCGACTGTCTGTGGTTAGTCCCAGTGGCTACTCTTGACGGCTAACTGCCAACGCTGGTTCTTTTCGAAAGTAATTTGCCTTCAGTTTAGCAAATACTGATTTATTTTTTAACAAATATTTAACTAATGTTAACTTAGCATTTTCTAAAATGTCTTTGCGGAGCTCTGGGACCTGTTGCACTGTCCGTGTCTGTAACGACTAACAACCAGTCTAAGCTAAATTTTTGTCTTCAGCAACTGTGTTGAACATGTAACCAGAACAAAAAGGGATTGTTCCTGTTGCCAAAGGTACCATGAGTAGATAAATAAAAGACACAAGAGTTTCACCAGACATAGCCAAAAAGTATTAAATCAGAATCTGCAGAAGAGAATGACACGTAGACTGACAGGACCGTCACTCAATGTCAGTACATGATATCCCTGACTTTCCCCATCTGACTTCATTCTCAACCTACATTAGAAAATTGCTCATTATAAAATAAATTCAGCAACATACCTGGAAATATGTATTTAGTCATTAGGGCTGAGAATTTGTTATTGATTTACCATACTTTGTATCATATACAAAATATGAATGCCAAAAGTTTATTCTTTTACTTGTACTTTATATTACTATTACTGAAGTCTGCTGCTAAATTCAGCATCATGGTTCACTCAGAATACAGTTCTTAATAAATCAGAAGTTAAAAAAACATGTAAACTGGGTTGTTAATGCAGACAAGCGGAGGATTAGCTGGGAAACATCACATTCATTCACTTTACATGGAGCTACAGTTAATACTGAATTGTTGCCGAACATGTTAGTATCTCTTAATAAGTCACCAGGAATCAGAAATCACCTTTAAGAGGACCAGATGTTTACCTTAAGCCAGCTCAGGCCATGTTAAAAGTAACAATATTTTAACAGAGCATGGCAAGCTAATTGCTAGCGTGCTCAGTTGAAAAGAAAAAAAAATGCTTTGAGATGGCTGGCAGAGATGGCAGAGGGATGATCACATAATTCTCTTTGACCTATAACAGGTGATGTGTTCCATCATGTTTTGTTTCCCAACTGCTCTTGGAAAGAAGAATAGAGTTTTCTAAACAAACTGTTTGGAAATTGCCGGTTTCGGTTCAACACAGGAAGTTGTGCACATAATTCATGCAAGGTATCATGGGGGCTAGGAATAAGGTGGATAGGATGTAGAATTGTGGCTATCAGAACAGCCAAGTGGAGCTGGAGTGGAGCAGGGAGCAGGGCACCATTTGAACCTGGGCCTAGTACACTTGAACCACTGATAGGAGCACAGATACTTGAACAGCTTGAATTCAGTTGTTACAAAACCCAAAACCAGTGAAGTTGGCACGTTGTGTAAACCGTAAATAAAAACAGAATACAATGATTTGCAAATCCTTTTCAACCTATATTCAATTGAATACACTGCAAAGACAAGTTACTTAATGTTCGAACAGGTAAACTTTGTAATTTTTTGCAAATATTAGCTCATTTGGAATTTGATGCCTGCAACATGTTTCAAAAAAGCTGGCACAAGTGGCAAAAAAGACTGAGAAAGTTGAGGAATGCTCATCAAACACTTATTTGGAACATCCCACAGGTGAACGGGCTAATTGGGAACAGGTGGGTGCCATGATTAGGTATAAAAGCAGCTTCCCTGAAATGCTCAGTCATTCACAAACAAGGATGGGGCGAGGGTCACCACTCAGTGAACAAATGCGTGAGCTGATTGTCGAACAGTTTAAGAACAACATTCCTCAACGAATCTGGAGAAATCACTGCACGTAAGCAACAAAGCTGAAAACCAACATTGAATGCCCGTGACCTTCGATCCCTCAGGCGGTACTGCATCAAAAACCGACATCAGTGTGTAAAGGACATCACCACATGGGCTCAGGAACACTTCAGAAAACCACTGTCAGTAACTACAGTTCGTCGCTACATCTGCAAGTGCAAGTTAAAACTCTACAATGCAAAGCGAAAGCCATTCATCAACAGCACCCATAAACGCCGCCGGCTTTGCTGGGCCCGAGCTCATCTAAGATGGACTGATGCAAAGTGGAAAAGTGTTCTGTGGTCTGACGAGTCCACATTTCAAATTGTTTTTGGAAACTGTGGACGTCGTGTCCTCCGGACCAAAGAGGAAAAGAACCATCCGGACTGTTATAGGCACAAAGTTCAAAAGCCAGCATCTGTGATGGTATGGGGGTGTATTAGTGCCCAAGGCATGGGCAACTTACACATATGTGAAGGCACCATTAATGCTGAAAGGTACATACAGGTTTTGGAGCAACATATGTTGCCATCCAAGCAACGTCTTTTTCATGGACGCCCCTGCTTATTTCAGCAAGACAATGCCAAGCCACATTCTGCACGTGTTACAACAGCATGGCTCCATAGTAAAAGAGTGCGGGTACTAGACTGGCCTGCCTGTAGTCCAGACCTGTCTCCCATTGAAAATGTGTGGCGCATTATGAAGCGTAAAATACGACAACGGAGACCCCGGACTGTTGAACAACTTAAGCTGTACATCAAGCAAGAATGGGAAAGAGTTCCACCTGAAAAGCTTCAAAAATTGGTCTCCTCAGTTCCCAAACGTTTACTGAGTGTCGTTAAAAGGAAAGGCGATGTAACACAGTGGTAAAAAGGCCCCTGTGCCAACTTTTTTGCAATGTGTTGCTGCCTTTAAATTCTAAGTTAATGATTATTTGCAAAAAAAAAATAAAGTTTCTCAGTTTGAACATTAAACATCTTGTCTTTGCAGTGTATTCAATTGAATATAAGTTGAAAAGGATTTGCAAATCATTGTATTCTGTTTTTATCTACGATTTACATAACGTGCCAACTTCACTGGTTTTGGGTTTTGTACATGAAATCATAAATATGATCTCAGTAAAATTAATAGCTGTCAGTTTCTCAAATATAGTAGTAATAAACACATAAATATTAATGTTGGGATGAAGCAGGGTCATCATTCAGTATTCTTGTGGCTTGAGGGTAGAAGCTGTTTCTGAGCCTCTTAGTGCTGCCTGGTGTAACCGGTACCTTCTCCCCTCAGCACGGTGAAAAGTCAGTTATCCGGGTGGGATTTGGGAACTTAAATGATTCTACTGGCCTAATTTTTGCAGCATCTGGTGTAAATAGCACCTATGGTGAGTTCAGCTGAATGAACCATACTTTGCAGGGCCTTTCGTTCCTGCCTGGTACCGTTTCAGTACCAGGCAGTGATGCTCCCCGTCAGGACGCTCTCTGTCAGAACAATTTCTAGCAAACCCTCCTAGATTCCAATTTTTTTTTTCCCCCGAGTTACTCTAACGCCTAACCTGACCTGGCATCTCAGGAGCCCTTCATTGAAGGCAGGTGTCAGTCCAAAAATTGCTGCAACAACTTATGAGACTTAGCGTAGGAATGGTCCGCACATACTACAGTTGTTGGGAATTATAATAATAGGCCTCACCAAGGGGCACCATTAATGTAGGAACAATATTTAATATTTAAACTATTTGTTGTGATGTAGGCTTTAATTATGTTAAATAATGTGACTTAATTTTCATTAAATCACCTTGTGGGGCACCATTCCCAAAAAGGGAAAAATGAAAGCCAGTTAAAGATATCAGTCTCATAAAGTTCACTAAACTATCAATTTGGAATTTTCGATTAATAATTAAATTAAAAACCATAACCAAAATTAATAAAAAAAAACCTGAAGGATCTCGGACTTCTTGACATAGCAGAGGTTGACTTTTCATTCACTCTTGTGCAACATTAAACAGACAGCAGATATGATTCTATAAAAATATATTTATTCACAAAGTTTAATAACTTTTGATGTCTTTTTACTCGATTACAAGCCACTCTGCAACAGTTACTATACTAGGTGTTTATCAGATAGTGCTGTAGCAAAATTTAAGGAAATGATTCCATCGGCTTTAAATTTAATACCATGTCCCTCTGTAACAGAGGTTTCCAGTACTGACTTTAAAGGGATAGTGCACTGAAAAATGAAAATTCAGCCATTATCTACTCACCCATATGCCGACGGAGGCCCTGGTGAAGTTTTAGAGTCCTCACATCCCTTGCAGAGATCGGCGGGTGGAGCGGCTAGCACACCTAATGGTAGACGGCGTCCCAGACTAACGTCCAAGAACACAAAATTGAATCCACAGAGTACCTCCATACTGCTCATCCACAGTGATCCAAGTGTGCTGCAGCTGCAACATAAAAAGTTGTTTCGAAAAACGTCATATGAACTCTGTTTTTAGCCTCACTGTAGCCTATAGCTCTGACTGCTTCTCTGTGCACGCGCTCAGGGTGATCGGTGATGCACGGTCTCTGAAGAGCAGCAGTCTCGTCAGTACTGATGTCCAGATTCTCAAGTGCAGGCATCGCCAATTCCCAGTCTGAGCAGCAAAGACTTTCCTCAACCGTTGGCATTGCTTTGCATTTGAAACAACTACACCACCAGGTTTCCAGTGCTCGACTCCGGTAGTCTGCGGCTGGCTGAGGGTTAGGCTAATGAGCTGAGAAATGAGAGAAATATGTCTCAACAAAGAAATGCTGTTCCTCCTCAGTTTCAAAGTCTTCAGACATGTTGGGCTGTCCTTTGCTAAAAGACCGTAGTGCAAATTATCTTTTAGCTCTGTGGTTACGTTGTCTCTCCCTGTGGTGCGGTATATTCTTAAGATGATAAAAACCTATCTTTGTTACATTTTTTATGTGTGGAATAAAACTAAGCTCAGAGTCAAAAATGACGCCCAGGTTCTTTACACATTGTAAAGGTTTAAAATCTTGTAGTTTTGGTAAAAGTTTCTCTCTCTTGCCTTCAGGACCAATAATTAAAACCTCTGTTTTGTCCTGGTTGAGCTGTAGGAAATTCACTGCCATCCATGACTTGATATCTAAAATACAGTTTAAAAGTGTATCAGTTGGCCCTGTGTCATCAGGAGACACGGCGATGTACAGCTGTGTGTCATCTGCGTAACTGTGGAAGCTGATGCCGTGCCTCCTGATGACGTCCCCAGGGGGAAGCATATATAGATTAAAATGAAGTGGACCTAAAATTGACCCTTGGGGCACCCCACACCTAATTTCATGCGTTCTGGCGGAACATGTATCCATACTTAAAAAGAAACAACAATCTGTGAGATAAGAGCTGAACCAGTTAAAAACAGTACCAGAGAGGCCCACCAGGTTTCTGAGTCTGTTTAATAAAATGTGGTGATCTACTGTATCAAAGGCTGTATTAAAGGATTCACAAAAAGTTTTTGTGAATCTGCATTCAACCTGATATCATTTAAAATCTTTAAAAGGGCTGTCTCAGTACTGTGGTTCATCCTAAAACCAGACTGATATTTCTCTAAAATATGTTACTTTTTAAAAAATAATTTACTTGGTACAACAAGAATCAACAAGACAACAAGAATAGCCACATATGGTAAAACAAATTAATGAATGTTCTTTTAAACCTATTAGTAATATTGGTAGACTAATTTAGACTTAATAGGCTGTCACCTTCATTACAAGGCTCAAATATGTTTTCAAATATGTTTAATGGCTCCAAAAAGATTTTTTCCCCCTCTTTTGGCCAAAAATGGCTGTTTTTATAGCAAAGGTTTCCGACCCCTGGTCTAGTGCAATCCCAAAGTGCATTTTTATGTTTTTAATAACTTCCATCTGTCTCAAGCAATATGTCATTCTTGGATACTTGAAAGTATGCCCTCAAGAGCTTGCTGCCTTGCTATTAATTTGCACAAGTAATGCAAGATGGAACAAAATTTCTTTTAGTTGCACCAGAGATACTGGATAAACCGAGATCAAAATTAAATAGTAATCCATTATTATAATATATTTGTTATATAATTGTAACTGTATGTATTAAACATATTTCACAATTTTAAATCAGCTGACCAGCTATGCACCCACTGAAATAGTGTAGTTTTCAATTAAAATCCATTAACATAATGTTTTTAATGTTTTTTTCTATATGTATTCCAGTAAGTGATAAATAAATTACAAAAATGTAAGTTTTACATAATTTTGATATTAGTTGATGCAGCCTGCGCAGTGCAGCAATAGATTTTTAAGTAGTACTCTAACTTACTTTCTTAAATTTAAATGTCTATTAATATATTAAATAAATGAAAACAATTGTGTTCAAAAACCTTTTACAAATATTCGTTTAATTACACAGGTTCCAGGAATTCCATGACCCTGGACTTATGCCTCACACTCATAGTTGGAGGGAACGCTGCTGTGATCCTAAAGATAGTTGGTTCATTACCAATATAATTTTGTTGTATTTTTCTTTATGGTTTGGTTGAGGGAAAAAAGAAAGGTGACTTACCGTATCAGAGTGTGCAATATCACTTATTTACCGCTTGCCGCCGCTGGTCATATTGCTACTGACACACAATAAAACTTATGTGCAGCATGCATATCAGTCTGCTCCTCTCACTCAGGAGAAACTGGACACAAATAACCACCCCGTGTGTATTGATACCTAACGTCAATGGCGCCACCAGGGGGGTCCGACTACCCATAACTCCAACCTGCTAATCTGACCATGCAGGTCTACAACGAGTTTTATCGTTTAAGTCCCATAATGTCGACTGCCCATTAATCTGACCATTTTAATGCCATTATTCCGACCATCAGATTTCATACCCAGTAGTCCAACCGTCCGTTAGTCCAACTACAACACTTCCAACATAAAGCAGTCTGTGCATTTCTCCCTCACTGCGCCGGCACTGACTGTGAGGACAGTTGCGTTTATCTCATCGACGGGAAATCACATCCATCTGCTATATGGGACGTACATGCCCTTATTTGGATAACACATCCTGGTATTCCCCACACATAAAGCCTATTGACAGCATAGACGTCGGAACTAGGGGTGCGGCCGCACCCCCTCCCATCCGCCCCCCGCACCCCATCAGCCTCCCTACCCACTGCATTACGCTTTAAAAAATAAAGAATCTGAATTTAAACTCAGTTTGTCTGACTTACATTTATCTCTTTCATATCATGAATGCATAGATCTATGCTTTTGATGTGATATGCAGCCTGTCAGGCCCTGGACCTGCTGCGCTCAGAGGTGGATCGGCGTTTTGATCAGGAGGGACTCCGCGTAGCTGCAGGGTGAGAGCAGGCAGTTCTTGAGGCAGCTCAGGGGAAATGAGTGAATGTGGGTTCCCCGGAACTGACCCCCTTTCCACAAGAGCGGCTAATAGAGCTTAGATCGGGCCCAAAAAATCCAGCCCAACCCGGCCCAAGCCCGTGCATGTTATGTCCTTATTTTTCAATAAGCTGGCTGTTATAATTAAGAGTATTAAACCACAATTCTTGTTATTTGAATGACAGAAATATAGGATCTTAATGAATGGCGCAACACGGAAACATGATTATGTAATAAAACAGGTGTTTATTTTAGGATCCAGGTGGTGAAGGGCTGTGCGTGCACAATGTTCCAACAGGGGACAGCCCTCCATTCCGAAATTGATTTTCAAGTCCATATCGAGATTCCTGCATCAAACACTGCCGCCTGCTCTCTGTCCGCGCTCGCACAATTCTGAATTTCGTTGTACTTCAAAAGCTTGAAATGAACGTTCAACTCATTGTTTTTAATTGAAAATATCACTGTCTTCACTTCTTATGTATAATTTCTCTAGCAGCAAACACATTTAAAGGAGACGCTAGTCAAGTCTTTTTACACACTCTGTCCGTGGTGCTGAAATTCCCGCTCCTGCTGACAGCAGACTGGGGGAGGAAAAAAAAAAGACATTTCTTTGCTCTGTGCTTTCAGAAAATAGTCCCACTGTGTTTGCCAGGGCATATCAGGCTGTGTGATTGTCCACAAAGATTGGTTTAACGCATTGGAGCAAGTTCATACAATTTCAGACATTTAACATGATAAACTAATTTCAATTCAACATGGTCATTTGCTTAGAGGATTCAGCTGAAGCATAATGAGTGTTATATGTCATTAAGATGAAGTATTTGCTTGTTTTGTGGTTAATTATGCACATGATCCGTTTGACCCCATCATGCGGTCCGTCCGTCCCTGCAGACAGGGGCAAAAAGATCAATGCGCAGCCTCCGTTTGCTTTGCATCCGTCTCGTTCATTCAAACTTTGTAAACACGGTTGGGATTTGTAGGGGACATATGTATGCTGCTCACTATAAAATGTGTTTACTATAAATAAATGCATCTCTGTGCAGAGAGGGAAATATTAAAAAGTGATCCATTCATTCTGGCTCGGGCCCGCAGCCTGGGTCGGGCCGGGCTCGGGCTCGGGCAGAGAATCTAAGGTCTAGCGGCTAAGCCTTGAGCTGGACATACTGAGGGATGTGTGTAGGGGATGAGAAGTTAGCACCATCCAGGATGTTGTGTCCATTCTGCAAACCTTGCAGCCCCAAACCCGCTCCATGTTGTCGGAGGTGGAGAAGCTCATCAAGCTCTGTCTGGCCCTGCCCATATCTGTCGCGGCATCCGAGCGCTCTTTCTCAGCCTTGCGCAGGCTGAAAACCTGGCTGCGCAACACCATGACGCAGGAGAGACTTTTGGCCATTATGAATTAGGCTTTACACGATCAGGATTTTAAGGGCCGATCACCAATCACCGATCAGATAGTTTAAAAAAATTGATCACCGATCACCGATCCGATCACGTGAGAAAGCAAATGTGTCTATTTAAATAACTTGTTTACCCGTATTTATACAGTTTACTGAGTATCATAAAAAGGATTTTTGTTGACATTTTTTGTCCTGAACTGACTGAGATGAAAAGGTTAAACATCAATAACCTCTAATGGGCATTCAAGTTTAATCAGGACAAACCAAAATAATTTGAGACACAAATAATGGGCACAACAACTTAACTTATTGTAATTAAATTACTTTAATGTAATTAAATTACTTTTCAAGTATACTGCAAATAAAGGGCAGTAATCTGTCTCAAACATTCATATAACTCTATGAAATTATTTACAGTCACAGTGCAAATGAAGGCAGTAATGTTTCCTCAAAACGTATAACTCCAATTAACAGCCACAGTAGTGCAAATGAAGGCAGTAATGCTCCCTCAAAATGTATAACTCCAATTAACAGCCACAGTAGTGCAAATGAAGGCAGTAATGGTCCCTCAAAACATTCATATATATATGATTCCAATTAACAGTAACAGTAGTGCAAATGAAGGCAGTAATGCTCCCTCAAAACGTTCATAAATGGCACTCAGGTGAACAGAAAATATGGCAAGGCACCCAGGCCACATATATTTCCAACAAATAAAATAAATAAAATGTCTGTATAGGAGCACTTAAATAAAATAAATAAAACAAGTAGCAGCCGAGTATATGTACTAAATAAAATGTAAACAATGCTCCCCCTCCCAGGCAAAACAAACATTATTTTAAATTCAGAAAAGGAGGTTTAAACTTGCTGCTATATTACTTAGGCTACATAAATGCCTATGCCTATTTATGCATCAATGGCAGATTCTTTCTAACAAAGAGGAGCATCTCAACTTTCTTGGCTGAAAGCCTGCTTCTTCGATCATCCAGGATGTTGGATGCAGCACTGAACAGGCGCTCACTGTCCACACTTGTGCAGGGTGCTGACAGGTAAGCTCTTGCAGCAATGGTGAGGGCAGAAAAGCGATCCTGATTGGCTCTCCAGTAAGCCAGTGGGTCAGCATCTCGAGAGATGACAGGTTGGCTCTGACAGGTAGAGATTCAACTGAGACATTGCTGTAGTGGCCTGCTGTGGCCTTTCTTCTTGCATGATCTCATCCAACATCGATGACAAGGAACCAGGTTGTGGCATCTTCTCAGCTGGCTCATCTGTGTTGTTGTCTCCAGGTTCTTGTCCTTCATCAGGGCCCGTCTGTGTAGCCAGCAGATCTAACAGCAGCCCCCGTGTGTGTGCCTTCAGCTCTGCAGAAAAGCATCGATCCTTGTACCTTTATTAAAACAAAAATAATAAATAAAATATCACATTAATTTAACTGGGCATTTGTTCTAACCAAATGGTCCATTAGTTACATTGACACTGAGGATTTTTCTGTGTAAAACTGTAAAACTGTGTAAAAGCCAAATATGTAAGATAGAACAGATATTATTCAATTAACAGAACATATGTTTGCTGTTCTAAATGTGAGTGTTAGGCTAATAAATAACATTGTTTTATTAAGTCAACTTAAGTATATTTTGCAGATTATTTTAGGCTAAATGTTTTTCCTCACCTTGGTTCTAATAGAGTAGCCAAAGTGTTGAGAGGCTCGTTTTCAATCCCATCAAATCTCCGGGTTACAGCTCTCAGCAGTTCGGCTTTTGTGGTGCCCACACCATGATCTGATGGGGAATCTCTGCTCGGGAACCGGTTAAAGGCCATCACAGATGGGATCACATCAGTGGCAGATGCAGTGGATGTGCTTATTGCCTTTGTGAGCTCCTCAAATGGTTCCAGGATTTTTAGGATGTTTTCTATCAGACCCCACTGGTTGGAATTGAAGGAAGCAGGAACTTAATGCTCGGCTCCAAAAGCAGCAAGTGCCCGTTTTTGCTGCAGCAGACTTTGGAGCATGTAATAGCTGCTGTTCCACCGGGTGGCAACGTCTTACTGGAATTTTTTGACATCTTGGCCCAGCTGCAGCTGCACGTCGTGGAACGCACAGTACGCTTGACGGGAGCGTTTGAAGTGCCCGATGATACGTCTCCCGTAGCAAGGATGTCTGACACTATGCGCTGTGCCAGCAGCCCGTCATGGACAGCCAGCTGGAGTGTGTGCGCCATGCACGGTAAGGTCGGCAGTCTTCCTTCTCGCATGGCTTTTGCCATGTTTGCGGCATTGTCTCGCAGTACGACATGAACCCTCTCTCTCGGAATCTGCCACACCTGGAGCATGTTGTTGTATTTCGTCACCAGCGCTGCAGCAGTGTGTGAGCCGCGGAATTCCTGGGCGTGTAGTACTGCTGCGCGGAGCTTGAAATCTGGGTCAATCCACTGGGCGGTTAAACTAAGCAGTGACATGGGGCTCACATCTGATGACCAAATATCAGTGGTCAAACTAATCGAGGGACTGTGTTCTCTCAGAAGGCCCTCAACGTGAGAATGAACAACCCGGTGCAGCTCGTTTAGTCCAGTATGGCCGCAGTATGAGTGCCCTGGGAGGAGATAGCGCGGATCGAAGTACGCCAGCAAGCGTTGGAATGTGGGGTTCTCAACTATATTAAATGGCAGGTCGGCCAGCACAATAAACTCCATCAGCTTTCTTGTACCCCCCTTTGCCTTCTCGCTGTCACGGCTGTACGGCTGGACACGGTCCAAAGTCGTTTGCTGTAGCCGCCTGGGTGTCTCTTTTTCCTTTTCTGCACTCCGCTTTTTGAAATCAGCATGCTCCTCCTTGTGTTCTTTCTCTAAGTGCCGAATTAAATTCGTTGTGGTAAAAGCTTTAGCAGAGTTTCCTCCATGATGTACTAAAACTTTACACAGGTTGCAGACAGCTTTTGTTGTATCGCTCTGGTTCACGGTGAAAAAATTCCATACCACCCACATGTTTGTTTACTTTGTTTGCAACCCACGTCGACGTGCCAAAGAGGGTTTTACGTGCAGCGTATTCGGGATTCTAAAAACTTTATTGTCCAGCACATAGTGACAGAGCTCAAAACATAAATGCCACAAAGACATAAAAACACATTTAAACTACTGAGATGTGTCTATTTTGCTTTGTTTGTTAAAAAAAAAAGTTTAATCGGTGTGAATGAGGGTTTTATGTTTATGTTCATTTATGTTTTGAGCTCTGTTACTATGTGACGGACGGACAATAAAGTTTTTTGAAATTTGAATCAATAGCGTCACTAGCAAACGGTGCAGTCACAGTACAGTTGAAACAGATCACAAGCCGGCTGTAACAGGAACAGTTTCAAAATGACAATGACGTCATTGATCGGATCGGTGAATGAAGACTTTAGGGCCGGTCAGAAAAATTGAAAAAAATGTGAAATATCGGCCGATCCGATCAAGCCGATCTGATCGGTGGAAAGTCTATTATGAATGCTCACCGTGACCTCATGGATGAAAGCGATGTCTCGACCCTGCTTAAAATCTTCATCAGTAGGTCAACTGAGAGAAGGTCCATTTTTGGAAATGCATGAAAGCCCTGAGTCAGGAACGCAGACTTTTCTTTTTTTTTCATTCAAGGTTACAAATAATGCTGTTATGTTCCTTAAATGGCTTGATTTAGTTATCAAAGTTTCATTTTCTTAACCATAAAGATGCCGTGTTCATCCATTCTAGTTCTCTTATAACTGCATGTTATTGTAAAATAACTTCAAATCAAATCCTTAATCACTGATAAGTGAGCGTGCTTTCCCCGCCCCTCACAACAGAAATCCTGCCCCCCCTCTCAGAAAATAGTTCCAACGTCCATGATTGACAGTGTATTGCGCTCTGGCTGCAGATGTATATTAAGCATGAATGGTTATTTGTGTCCAGTTTCTCCTGAGTGAGAGGAGCAGACTGATATGCACGCTGCAAAACACAAAACAAAACACAAGCAAGCAGAGAACTAGGCTTAACGTTGGTGTTCAAGGAGACGTCAGTCAGCATGACATGTCACTGTGATGGAAATCTCAGGCCTATCACGTTTCAGTCATTATCTCTCAAATTAATTATCTCGTTATCACGGGAAAACGGAGGAAAATTATGTTATCATGGGAAAACGGAGGAAAATTATCTCGTTATCACGGGAAAACGTAGGAATTATCTCATTATCACAAGAAAACAGAGGAAATAAAATGTATGTATGTATGACCGTTTAGGGCTTCCGTAGCTAACCATGAACAGCCTGTAAATTGTCTTCTCCTAAACCATTTTATCTAAAATTGGGAAGTTAGAGTGCTTCCAGTCCTGATTTTTTGCGAGCCAGTCTGAGTTAGATATTAGCTCAGTTAAATATGACATTGCTGCGTGATTGCTGAGTGGAGGAGGTGAAATGAAACAAAAACGTAACTTATGGTCTGTTTTTTAGGCTTTGTGATTCTGTTGAGTATACCTGTCTATAATATGTTACAGATCAGCTGATATTACATTGATAGCGAAGTGAGAGGGAAGTTTGAGGACCGGAATGAGATTTAAAACACAAGATAAGTAATTCTGATAAATGAAACATACCAGGCTAAATGGGGAATTATTCTAAATACCAAATATATTACTGTGTTATACATATGATCATGCTAAACATATATTCTATCACAGTATGAGTTATGTAATCTTGTATATTTGTAACCTGCTGTAGGAGCACTGGGTGGTGGCGGAGGAGTGATGCTGCAAGACCACTGTGTGAGAGAGGACGCTGCAGATAAGTGCTGAGTCGACCTTGGTGAGACTTAAAACTTAACAAGGTGTGTTTCAAGTAGTTCCAGAGATAAGGAATCATACTTAATATGTATTATACTGCATTTTATATTAATTATATGAGTAATTATATTGAATATAATATATGATATACAGTGTTGGGCAAGTTACTTTGAAAATGTAATACATTGCATATTACCAGTTACCGTCATTATAATATTATAATATTAATAGGCATTATAAAATAGAAGAGGGTCATGTTGTTTCATAGCGGCTAATCAAAGCACAGAGAGCTTTAATTACAGTTCATTAACTTACAAATCCAGTAGTGGGCGATTTTGCATAGTCTAATGAAGGCTCTCCTCTGGAGTGCAGATCTGACCGATTCACACATTCACATACAGTGGTTACAACTTTGTATTAAAATCCCCTGCTTATATAAATAACAGTGTGATGATATTAAACAATTAAATAGTCTAGACCTTTTCAAATAAAGAGATATCTGTGGACACAGGGACGACCAGACACAGGATCAAAGTCTGATAACTTATGAGATAGGGATGAATATTTGAGAGCCAGTCACATGAAACACAGCAGGCAAATGCTGAGGTTAGCACAACAAAAGCAAATTGGCTTTCCAGTCAGTCACTACAACAAGTGCAAATTAATACACCAGAGCTGGTAGACCCACTTGCTGGTTTCCAGTGTGCTGATCAGTTACAACAGCACCCAACACTGAAATATAAGTAAACATTTTAAGGAATTATACTGCAGTGATGCGGCGTGCCTCACGTCAGGAGTGTTGCAGGATGAGGACCATTAATGTTACAGTTCAGGAGTGGCAATAACAATGATGTTACAGGTCCACATGATGCACAAAGATGGTGGGAATTAAATCTGCTCTAAGCTTTGTCTTGCCCTTTTTGGTCTTGGCAAACTGGTCTGCACCAAAATGTGCCTGCAGTGACTTCCCACACACAACTCACTGTTGTCTACCCACAAACATATCCCATAGTGGTTGAATGCATACAGTATTTGGGAACACTTTATACTTACTGAACATGTATACACTCATTACATATCCATGAGACAACTTCAAACAAATGCAGTTAAAACTGATGCCACTTGTCATACTTGTGCCTTATCTCACAAGGCAACTAACCATTTCTCCTCTTTCTTTTTTTTTCTCTTTCAGCACAAGAACAACAGGGGGATGCAATGGAGCCTGAACTCACCCCGCAATGAAACAACCCCCTTACCCTGAGTCTCAACTCCATGGGTTTTGCAAGCCTTTCCGTGTTCCTTATTTTTAATAAACCAAACACTGGGCTTCCCAATAGTGTGGTATTTGTTTGTGGAAATGTGCTAATGCAGTCAAGCCAAAAAAGCCAAAAAAAAATTCTTATCTCTGTGTCAATGAAGAAATTGTGCATGTGTACCTCTCTCTCTAAACGATTGGAAGATCCCCACACAGCACCATGGTGGAGACTGTATGAGAGGACGACACAGAAGGAAGGGCACAGACAAACTGCTTGACATCCAAGTCACGTTTCTGAGTTTATTAAAAATTAATTTGTTATAGTAAATAAGTACATCGTAAAAAGACAAAGATACATAAAATATATATGTCTATAAACTGCTGCTGCTGCTGCTGCTGCTGCTAGCCCAGTGACCCACTGTGCTGTCACTTGACAGTCATTGGTAGTCACCTGTCATTGGTCTCCTTCTGTCCCACTGAAAGTAATTAAGATAACATTAGTTATAAATCATTAGAATCATTAAATTATCAATAAATGTTAGGATGTGATTACTCCTGACAACCATACAAGGCTAAGGACAGAATTGAAAACATAATTTAAAGCAATAAAAGCAACATGCTGTTTCACAAAGGTAAGGAAAGACATATTTAAACAAGACAGACAATAATATATGTTATATACACATTACACATAGTTATACTGTGTAATAATACATTTCTATCATATAATTATGCTATGTCATTAATGTACTTATACTGGTCTGTATACATATATAAATACATATCCTCATCCACATCCCTTATATTTAAACTGCACTGTGTACGTACTACGGAAGCGCATTGCATTCACTGGATAAAAAATAATTAGACACCTTATCTCGTAATTACGAGATCCTGATCTCGTAATTATGAGAAAAGAACTCATAATTACGAGATCAGGATCTCATAATTACAAGATAAGGATCTCGTAATTACGAGAAAAGATCTCGTAATTACGACATCAGGATCTTGTAATTATGAGATCAGGAAAGGTGCCACATTAGCCACTGCTTCGCTCAGAACCACATACTGCACTTCCACGAAGGGGGGTCGGAACTACTGTAACCACCTGCCATTCGGGTGGTGCCATCTTGACTATATCCCATATCTTTATTATAATGTGTATATATTGCAAATTATGACGGAGCATTAGGGTACGACAGAGTATTAGGGCCACAATGAAGAAAAAAAAAATCAGAGATTTCGAGAATACCCAGCAAGCAATAGTCGTAATTAAAATGTATTGGCTATATTTAGCTCCGATTTAGTCTAGCTACATGTAACCTTATTAAATGTAATTTTTGCCATTGCAGATGGCGTGCGGTATGATATTCAATCACGTATGGAGAGTCAACAGTAATTAAAATATGTTTATCTCCATTATTTGGACAAGGTCTCTACATAGCCGTGATTTAGTTTCTGATTAGACCGTCTATTTGTAGACCACTTCTAGACAAAAGTTTTTCATTTTTGTTCTTTTTTTTATATGCAGCTCAGGAAATGATTAATATCCCGTGATGTCTGGCATGTCAATAATAAATAAAAGTGGTAGGATCATTTATTTCATATGGTCTATGTGTAGCCATTTTTTAGCCTTGTATTGGATGGCTACATGTAACCTGCTTTTAACCCTTCCGGTGAAATTGTGGCTATAATTTTAACGGGTTGTCTATAACCCTGATTTAAACAGGCTATGTGTAAACCAAAGTTAGTCTAATATGTTAAATTTAATCCCCCCCACCTCCTACCCCACACCCCACACGTCCCCCGCCCACCCACGCCATAATGTCATGTTCGCATGCACAGTAAAATGAAAATAAAGTAAAATTATATTATTTTATTAAGGGTGGTGTATTTAGCCACACATTAACTGTTACAGTAGCCTAATTGGACAGGCTAGGTGTAGACTGCAACCATAAATTAATAGACTATTAACCTTGTAAATTAACAAACATTAATTTTTTGATGTCACATATAGGCCTAGCTCATAGCCTATATATTCTCGAAAGTTGTGTATTCAGGTTTATAAGTCCAAATGCAAATATGGTTCTTAACCGCTAGAGGACAGGCTTCAGCATCAGAGAGCATGATTTAAACTGGCATCACGAGATCTGGTATGACGAGATTTGAGGAGACGCTGAACACCTGCTGAACACGAGACGAGCACGCCCGGCTGAACTGATACCCTTCATTTGGATTTATTTTGTAAGTATCTGTGTTTTTATTTTATATCATGTGTATATTACTTATGCATATGACGTGATAACGTGATATTACTTATGCATATGACGTGCAACATATGCATAGTGTGTAGGGAGCGTGGATATTTGGTATACAGGCTTCGGTAAAACAGTTTTTCGATTGGCAAGCTAGTGTTGCTTAATGAGACATGTGCTGTAATCATTTCGGTAATGCAGAGATAAAGGTCTCATGAAAAAAATCACTGGTTTGTTTTTCGCTAGTTTAGCAACAGTATCATGGTTGATAGCAGAGTAATCTAGATGGATTGGATTGGAAATATGGCAGAACCATTGTCCGCCATCTTGCCTGCAGGTACTTTTGTATTGTGGGAAAATTAAGGCCCTAAAAAATCTTAATCGCGATTTTATGAAGTATTAAATTTTGTTGGTATTCAAGCTGTGTCCAAAGAGTTTGACTGCAAAAAGTATGCATGGATGTATTTAATAAAAATAATGATGTGCAGGCATCATGGAAGTATAATAATAACGGCATGCTCACAGCCTGCCGGGGTCCTGCCCATACGAGTGACGTTGTGTATTATCTTGTGACACGAAACAGACAATGGGAAATGCAGCAGCAGCTAGCACTAGCAGCTAGCCAGTAAGTCGCTTACAAAACGTTCCTGTCATCAGTCTTTATCATATATCATTATTAATTCCATATCAAGTGGATCTGTGAGCTGTCTGTGCTTTCCCACAGCCTGCGAGTTACACATACAGTCAGAAGTGTTGGCGTGTAGTGTGGAGCAGCTCACTGTGGGAACATGTGATCCGCTCAGATTAACTTGTGATACTATTATCGATCATGTTTTACACCAAATGCTACACACTTTAATTTCGCTCAACACAGCAATATTCTTTACAGTTCATTTAAACTCATTCATAAACATTTCACATGACTGTGAACTCTAATTTTAAAGCGATTTGGATGCACAGGTGCGCACAGGTGTAGGATACGCTAATCATCTGAGGCACGGACTAACGTTAGTATTGTAGCCTATAGACTTAAATCGCGTGACTTTAACATATCAACCCGCTCACATTTTGGAAGCATTCAGGTTTTTATTATGTTATTGTGAAGTGTTTGCTGAATGTCACAGGTAATCGTGCTCTCCTGGCTCTCATCTTGGCTTGACATCTCCGTGGCTCAACGTGTCTTTGGAGGATATCAGTGGAAACGGCAATTCATTAAGGTGAATGATGTCCAGACCAGTATACTGTATCATAATGTTGCAAACGACAGCTTTAGATGAATGAAATACAGACGCGAAGCAATCACAATGTTTATTTCCTGGTTAGCTGACAACGGGTTCACAAAGGCCACGCCTACCACACATCTGTCTCACCAGTTGATTCATCACCAGTTAATCCAGCACACCGGTCGGCGATGTCGGATGCGACATGAAACTACTCCAACGTCACTATTTTTAGAATACCTCCGGAACGCTGCATGTTATAAACTTACTTTGACAAATGTATTGTAGCAGGAGGATGCGCCGTATGATGAGTCGGGGGGTGAACTGTGCGTAAAGAGCTGAACCAATGACAATCAATGACAGTCAAAAAACTGCTCATCACTGACTTACACATGTTATTGTAGAGGTCTGTGCTGTGTCCTGAGTATGTAGAAATCTACTGAAACACAGAAGGGACCTTTAGAGAGTAAATATATGTCAAGATATGAAGTTTGTTTGTTGCAAAAATCTCTCTCTCACACACACACACACACACACACACACACACACACACAGCTTGGATGTAAATTAGTTGCACTAGTTACTTTTATTTTGCTGTAGCTTAGCTTGCTACATTTCTGAGGGTGATAGCTTTGGTATAGTGAAGCTTCATTTAATATAGAGTATCTAGTAGCTAAGCTCATCACTGCACTTTCCAAGTAGCTTGCCCAAAATTGGATTTTGAGCGCTCTTTTGAAACCAGCCCCTTCACAGATTTATTTAGTGACAAAATAATTTAGTGATTAAAATAAATACCAGTAGTTATATTTCTCATTTTTGTCTTAACAAAAACATTAATACTGTTACAACAACTTCTTTACTACTGTAAACTGTTAGCCTGGCTGACTTGACTTAGGCTAGCTGCCTTTATTTCTGAGAACATTCCACTTCCAAAAATAAAATTACACAAACTACTGTAGTAGACAGTTACATTTCCCTTTTTTTCCTAACAAAACAGTACAATAAAACTTTGTAACTTGACAACAAATCCCAAAAGTGCTTGACAAAAATGTCAGTGTAGAATAGGAGGATTAATTATCATAGTCACTAATCTGTAGGTTCTTTTGGAGGAAAATGAGCTGATCTACATGCTCTGATAAGAGACAGCTCCGCTGAGCTGTCACTACATCTCCAGCAGTAGAGAATACTCTCTCTGCTGCAACACTTGTACCAGGGATACATAGAATGCGTTTAGCTAATTTGGCTAGTAGAGGGAGATCTTTCTCTTTGGACTTCCACCACATAAGGGGGTCTTCTGTGAGAGGGAGTGCAGGTTGCTCCGAGTACTTTTTCATCTCCTCCTCAGCTCTGGTACTGACTGATTTGGGGGCATCTCTGACCTCAGTGAATGTCTTCCCCAGCAGATTGACCAGTGCAGCAGATGCTGATCTTCTTTTTGGGGCAGGGCCTTCAGCTTGGCCTGTCTCTGGCTCCACAGGACTGCCTACAGCCTCTCCTGGGTCCTGCAGGAAAATATTTATCATGTTTTACTTTTTGTAAACAAAAGTCCATAAGGAAATTACATATTATTCTCTTACTTGTCTGTTCATTTTCAAATTATTCTTGTTTTCTACTCTCTTAAGTCTATTTTTCCATGCTGTCTTAATTCAATGTTGTTGTTTTTTAATTTTCCTCACCTTTGCTGTATGTAAAGCAGTAAAGCACTTAGTTTGATGAAATGTATATATAAAACTGTATGAAAACTTAGGCAATGGGCATTTAGGCTGGCATGACAATATAGGCTACTTACAGCAGGGTACAACACACACACACACTAATAAATAATAAGTTCATTTTACCTCGAGTGCTACAGCCTCTGCTATCATCCTGGCATGGATGTCCTGCTGTTCTTCTTCAGAGAGGAAAGGCAGTGCTTTAAACTGGGGGTCGAGTGCAGAGGCCATGTGAAGAAGGTTCTGAGTTTTCACACTGCTGTATCTTGGTGCTAAGTCCTCATGGACCGCCCGTTTGATGTCACGGACCATTGGAGAGTCAGCCAAGTCCAACTCTGTGTCTTCAATCAGCTGTGCAGTCAGTGGAGCTATGACTGACAGTGTGGGAGAGGAATCCTCGGACATAATGTTGGTGGCATCTTTCAATGGTCTGAGTGTCATGACTATTTCTTCAGCATGTTTGATTTCTACATCAGTTAGCGCGGCACTGTCGGTGCTGTTATTTCTTCTCACATCAGGAGAGGCAAGAGCGGCACATACAGCAGGTAGCTGCTCCAGAAACCGTTCCACCATATCGTGCGCGCTATTCCATCTGGTTGTGACGTCGGATATCAATGAGTGATCCGAGATCCCCTTCTCATTCTGACTCGCTTTTAGGGCGTCAGCTGCCACGGCGTTCCCGTGGAAGAACCCGGTTATTCGTCTGATCCTCCCTAGCAGCCGGGCAACAGTAGGAAGCTTCAGAGTCTTCTGGGCTGCAAGGTTGAGTGTGTGTACAAAACACGTTATGTGTGTTAGCTCATCATCAAGCCGCATTGCAGCAGTCATGTTGGCTGCGTTATCGGTAACAATCACCAAGTCACTGAGCGTCAGCCCCCATTCTCGTGCGACCGCGTGAAATGTTTCATTCACGTTAGTAGCAGTATGACTTACATGCATCGCCCTTGTTTGCAAAACTTGAGACTTGAGCTCCCATTCATCTGTGATGTAATGGGCAGTGAATGTGGCGTACGACTCGGTTGCCCTAGAGATCCAGTGGTCACATGTAAGCGCTACTCGGGCGGCTTTAATAACAGCGTTCCCAACTTTTTCCTTAGTCTCTCTGTAAAGACCGATTTTTAGAAAATGTGAATCGATTCTGAATCGCGTGACATCAGAATCGCGATTCGAACTCGAATCGATTTTTTCCAACAGGCCTAATCAGTATGTTGGGTTTTGCTGACACAAATACTCAATCACAAGTATTTTGATTCCCTGTCACAACTGTAATTTGCTTTTCTTATCAAATTCTTTCTGACTTGATAGATGCAGTGACGACAAACTTCAAGTCCGCCACAGAGGTGGAAATCAAAAATTCAGTGGCTGAACACCTGAAGCAGGCCCCAGGGAGAGCTGGGGGTGTTACAAAAAAAATTAGTTCTTATTTTATTAGTTCAGTTAATTAGTTCATTAGTATTCACTAAAATAATAATATAGCCGCAAGCGGCAATGGAGGGTTCAAACCCTTTTTCAGTCAACAGAAGGAAGGGGTTAAAGTCGGACTGAAGCTATGTACCAAGATTTATGATGATTGGACAAATGGTTCATGAGTTATGGCCAATCATTTCTAAGCCCCGATGACATTTTTGTTAATGGCGGCCATGTTTTTTGTATGATCTTGCTCATTTATAGTAGAAGTATCTCCATCCCCTAAGGCTATGTACAAAATTTGGTTTTGATTGACTGAAAATTCAAGGAGTTCTATTCATATTACTGATTTTCAATTTATGCAAATTAGCAAAAAATATTTCTAGGCGGACTTTATGGTCCAAGAGGCTTTTTTGTAGAGCACATTGAGCTGGACTTGAGTGTCAAATTTCAAGTCAATCGGATTTACGGTGTGAGGGGCGTGGCCTTTTGAAAATCGACTTTTTAGGCCTTATTTACAGCACCACCATCTGGCCGATTGGGCTCATACTTTTTGAAAACCTGATGGACATCAATTCCAGTTATTGGGCAAAGTTTCATCATAGCCCAAGGCAGAAGAAAAATAATAATAATAATAATAATAATAATAATAATGATAATAATAATAATAATAATAATAATAATAATAATAATAATAATAAACCGGGAGGAAAACAATAGGGTTCAACCCCTTTGGGGTTTTAACCCAATTAATATCTAGATCATTGCTTCCCAACCTGTGGGCTGTGAAGTTGTAAGTGAGTGGGCATTTTTCTCCACTGTTTTTGGGTCACATTTTTGGTTTTTAATTTTATTTATTTTAAGTAATGTAATTTACAATGTTCTTTATTTTCCCTTAATTTTTATTGTGTGTAGTCGTCTTAAATGTATTTATATCTATATATTTTATATCTTATTTTTGTTAAATTGTTTGTTAAATATTGTTTGTTAAAATGTGGTAATTATGTTAACAAATGTTTTACATTTGATCTGTTTCAGTTGAATTATTAACAGAATATTTGAACCTAAGGAACCCTTAAGACATTTTTCTGCCGTATGTTAGACTTACACATGTAGTTGTTAAATTTTCACTGGTAGCCCAAATTCAGGTTTGATTTAGCCTAGACATAATTTTGATATATATGTTGGGAATCAACATATTTACCTCACACGGTGGCACCAAATATGTTGGGGTCAACACCTTAGGCTTCACACGAGGCACCAAATATGTTGGGGTTAAATTGGCTATCGGAAATAATTAATAATTATTATTAATAATTAATAATTATGTTAAATAATGTGACTTAATTAACATTAAGTCACCTCATGGGGCACCATTCCCGTAACGGGAAAAATGATAGCCAGTTAAGGATATCAGTCTCATAAAATACGCTAAACTATTAATTTGGAGTTTGATTAATAATTAAATTAATGACAACAACCAGAATTAACAGTAACGCCTGAAGGATCTCGGAGTTCTTGACGCAGCAGAGGTTGACTATTCATTCACTCTTGTGCAACATTAAACAGACAGCAGGCATGATTCCAAAGAATTATATTTATTCACAAATTAGCAAAGCAAACCAAAACACACAAATTCTAACTAACTATATACAAGCTTGGTGTGTATATGTGTGTTGTGTGTGTGTGTGAGAGAGAAAGAAGAGAAAGACAAAGGCGGGTGTGGTGATCAAGGAGGCGTTTGGCCTACAAAACAAAATGGCTGACAACAGAG
The DNA here is from genome assembly GCF_041903045.1 of Epinephelus lanceolatus. Classification (NCBI taxonomy): domain Eukaryota; kingdom Metazoa; phylum Chordata; class Actinopteri; order Perciformes; family Serranidae; genus Epinephelus; species Epinephelus lanceolatus. The sequence continues at coordinate 42,779,429 of NC_135743.1, forward strand.
AACTATCAAAATGGCCAAATCAAGGCTGGCTTCCGGTCGAGGTATTTGTCTGACCGTGTGGTCAGGACAAAGACAAAGGAAAAGAAGCGGGAACTTGGAGATGCCTGTTTGGGTGTAGCTCTGTTGAAAGCCTATTTGTTAATGAGTCTATGTCAAAGTGACGTGTGTTGTAAACGGTCTGAATTAGTGCAGAGATTGTTTAGTTGCATGCAAGAATCTGTTTGTGAACAGTATTAGCAAACTAAACACTTAGCTTCAGCGAAGCCAACTAATCAATGACCTAACTGCAAACAATCACAACAATAACTCAGTAAACAGCATTAAATCACATACAACAAGTCAAACAGTCTTGCTTAGCCTGTAAAGCTGTGATAAGCTATGCCCAGTTGTTACATTACCGATCCTTGAGGGGATGGGAGAAAGAGTCACTTGGTGATGGTGCTTTGTTAGCCGGCAGAAGAAGGCTGGGAAGATGGTTCCAGATGCAGTCTTTGTTGTCCTTTGTTCCAAAGGTTCTGATCCGAGGAAGCTGGTCGTTCGTTTGGACTATGGAGCAGGGGTTCGGGCCTCTGCTTTCCAGGCCCAAACGGGAAGAGGTGTTAGCTGTTCAACAGCTGGAGCAAGAAAAGCACTGCTCCATGGTTGGAGCAGAGAAGAACAAGTTCTGTGGAAGGGAGCAGATCTTGTACAAAAGGCCTGTGACATCACAGAGTCACATGTCACTGTGAAAGGTCTTGTCCAATCAAGTTTTGGGACTTGAGTCTCACTGAGGTATGAGGTGAGACCTCCTGTGGAGATGGGTGCCACCTAGCTCTCTTTGTTTGAAGACAAAGAGCATGCAGAGGAAAAAGCCTTGAAATTAGTGATGATTTTACCAAATGATAAATCATCTGTGGTCCTGTGAATCCCAACATATATTAGACATATACATGTAGTTGTTGATTAGACGTATAATTGATGACATCTGTATTTGGGCTATGGTTAGACGTCTACCAAATTTTCACTGACAGCCCATATTCAGCCGTGATTTAGCCTAGACATAATTTTGACATCTATTAGTCATATACATGTAGTCGTTGATTAGACGTGTAATTGTTGACGTCTGTACTTTGGCTATGGTTAGATGTCTACCAAATTTTCACTGACAGCCCAAATTCAGCTGTGATTTAGCCTAGACGTCAGGTCTTCATGTAGACAGCTATTAGACATTTTTTAAACCAAAATATGCTTGCTGGGAAAAGTCATAAATGAGAAAAAGTCATAATATTAGGCTACGAGAATAAAGTAGAATTATGAGATTAAAGTCGTTATTTAATGAGATTGAAGTCATAATATTACGACAATAAAGTAGTTTTTTAAGGAAATAACCAACAACAAACAGAAAGTCAGATTGTCTTTCATGCCGTTGTAAGTAGCCTACTTAATTAGGTTCAGGAACCGGCAGCGTGCCGGTGTTCTGAGGATTTGGTTCTGTGTCAGTCAAAATGCGCTGTTTGTGACTCTGGGCCCAGCTCTGCCACTGATTGGCCAGCCTGACATGCTTCATAATAGGCTACATAAAGAACGTTAGTGAAACACATAGGCCTAACAGAAACATGTGTTCGTTTGGGGACAAGTTTCTGGTCACGTTACTCGTTCCACAGGCGAAGGACCCCGGACACATAACCTACAGTAAATACACCGGTTGTAAGTAACTTTTAACATAGCCTACGCGAGTCTTTGTGACTCTTGGCTCTTGTCCCTGAACTAACGCTTGTTTCTGTTTCACTAACAATATTTTCACACGATTAAGTCACATCCTGTTATTTCCTCTGTAAACCTAACGTTACAGCGGCCTACAAGCATACTGTGTCAATAAATCAGCTCAGACACTGTTAGAAATGTAGTATTTGACCTAATAACATCATGTTACAGCAGTAATAACGTCAGCTTTAGTCAAATGGCTCTAGCTCTCCTGGTAAATGTCATAAACTCTGGACACATTTTCCCTGTATGTTGACATGATAATGGCCGCGTTTCCCAGATCGCTCTTGCCTAAGAAGATCTTTCACTAAGAAGGAGTTGTAAGATCAAGCTGACCCACTCTTAACAGTCTTCTTAGCGACCAAATGCTCACAGATCCAGCCGTAGCAGGCACATTAATATTGAGCAAGGAGATATTAAAACAGTGCGCACCGTATATATTTTGATCGTTTTTATACTTCAGATTTATATTGTTTGGCATTAATTGGTGACAGAAAAGGCACACAACAGTGTTTCCCCTAGGATGGAGATGTAGCAGCGGAGGTGAAGCACACGCATGAAAAATAATTTTCACATGGTGGAACTTTTTCGTATGCTTGCAAAGCACAGCCTGCTGGGATGTTTCTGTGTATCTACTGGCACCATAAGGGCTCTTTAGGACTAAGTACATACAGTACATGTGTGCACAGTAATGAGCAGGTGAAATGTCTGTCTAGCTTACATATGAGATGTCTCAAGATTTAGGAAAATACAATTGTATTAAATATAATAAAAGTAAAAAGTCACTTGACATGTTGCTGTTTTGTGCTATGACCTATTTAAGTGTTGGAAGTTGTTATTTACAGTACAGACCAAAAGTTTGGACACACCTTCTCATTCAATGTGTTTTCTTTATTTTCATGACTATTTACATTGTAGATTCTCACTGAAGGCATAAAAACTATGAATGAACACATGTGGAGTTATGTACTTAACAAAAAAAGGTGAAATAACTGAAAACATGTTTTATATTCTAGTTTCTTCAAAATAGCCACCCTTTGCTCTGATTACTGCTTTGCACACTCTTGGCATTCTCTCGATGATGAGCTTCAGGTGAGTAGTCACCTGAAATGGTTTTCCAACAGTCTTGAAGGAGTTCCCAGAGGTGTTTAGCACTTGTTGGCCCCTTTGCCTTCACTCTGCGGTCCAGCTCACCCCAAACCATCTGGATTGGGTTCAGGTCCGGTGACTGTGGAGGCCAGGTCATCTGCCGCAGCACTCCATCACTCTCCTTCTTGGTCAAATAGCCCTTACACAGCCTGGAGGTGTGTTTGGGGTCATTGTCCTGTTGAAAAATAAATGATCGTCCAACTAAACGCAAACTGGATGGGATGGCATGTCGCTGCAGGATGCTGTGGTAGCCATGCTGGTTCAGTGTGCCTTCAATTTTGAATAAATCCCCAACAGTGTCACCAGCAAAACACCCCCACACCATCACACCTCCTCCTCCATGCTTCACAGTGGGAACCAGGCATGTGGAATCCATCCGTTCACCTTTTCTGCGTCTCACAAAGACACGGCGGTTGGAACCAAAGATCTCAAATTTGGACTCATCAGACCAAAGCACAGATTTCCACTGGTCTAATGTCCATTCCTAGTGTTTCTTGGCCCAAACAAATCTCTTCTGCTTGTTGCTCTTGCAGTCCCAAGTCATGTAGCACCGAACTGCTAGGTCCACGTGTACTGTCCTCTGAGTCAACAGTCAAGCTCTTTTTACTGCCTGTGTCAGCCCGGTCAACCGTCCTGGTCACTGTACATGTCACATCATTAGGTCGGTCATTGTCATACAGATGGTCAATGTCAAAGTCCTCCAGCGCCACACACGGGGACACGTCAGCAATCTTACAGTTGCGTCTCAGAGTCACTGGCTTGGTGGAATAGTTAATGACTCTCACCGGGACCCACCCATCACCCCATAACGGCGTCACAACCCGACCCACTATAACTGTTCGTGGCACTGTTTTTGACTCACTCGGCTCCACGACAGCTGTGCTGCCAGCAGAGATACATGTATGTTTAGGCAGGCGACCCCAAACCAAGTGTTCCTGCATAGGCTCCAACGTCACTGCATGCTTCAGTTTAACAGTTCCCACCTTATCAGGACACTCACCGCCTCTCCATGTCTCCACAGCGGCCAACAGCTGCAGCAGGTGTCCCTCCTCCACCGGAGCCTGATCTGAGAGGGACACTTTCTCCCAGAAGTCCCCAGAGTGCTTCAGCACCCGAATGAAGTGCTTTATGACATTGCTGCCGAGAATGAGCTCATCACTTTGGCCCTCCACAATGAGTGTGGGGACTGAGAAGCGACAGCCAAGCACCTTCATCTGAAGCTCACACACTCCAACAGGGCTCGTTCTTGAACCTCCACATCCAATAAGTACAACAGACGTAGGAGAAATAGAGCCAGAAACAACAACATTGGCCTGCTCCAGAAGAGGAAGCACATGAGCACTCAAAGAACAAGCCATCGAGCCACTATCAAGCATGGCTCGAAGCTCCACTACATCGTGGACCAGCACGTCAATGTGAAAAAGGTTATCAGCCGCAGACAGTCTCTGTGTATTTTGGAATATTACAGTGGAGTCATCACTTGTTAAAGCACAAAACTGTGAGTAAACAGACTCAAGGTCAACATCATCAAGATCTTGTGGGGACATGTCATCTGGCCCTACACTCATCCCCTGCTCATGTGGGCCAGCTAGTTTTCCTGCTGGTTGGGACCACCAGGCTGAGCAGCAGGCGAATCGGGGGGGCAACATGGCAGGTCACAGCCTGATGTCCAGCAGCATGACAGCGAAAGCAAAGACGTTCTCTTCGGCAGTGTGACATTGTGTCATGGTTGTCACCCCCACAAATGGTACCAAGACCCCGAGACCTGTTGCGGTTGCCAGTACCCGATCTTGGCGGCCTGGAATGCTGGAAGGCCTCTCGCTGCAGTAAACGCTCAAGGAGAGAGATAACGTGCTCAAGAGACTGACCTTCAGTCTGAATTGTTCTGCTGGCTGCATTTGTTTGAAGGTCAGGGGGGCTCTCAGCAGACTGAACATGACTGTGCAGGACTTCTGCAGCTTGGGCAGACTGCGGGCTTCCAGCTGGGTATGTGGACCGGGCATGGCTATGCAAGACTCTTGCAGCTTGGGTGGTTTGCAAGCTTTCAGCTAGGCTAGAAGACTGACGCTGCTGGAGGCGCCTTTTTCGGTGATGTTCATCCAGCCGCACTTGAACATCAGTAGCGGTCCATTCCTCAAGCGGCTCGCAACTGAAGACTAGAGACAGTTCAGTATCAGGACAGTGAGTGATAAACATGACTGTCACTTCCCGAGAAGGATTGTCGAGTGTCTTTCCCTGTTTCTGTAGTCCTTCCATAGTAATGTCAATGGCTTTGTTAAGCCGAATCCAGTAGTCAACAGCGGTCTCAGTGGGGCGCGGCTTTGTGTCATAAAAGTCAGCAAGAGGCATAAAGGAGGTCACAGAGTCACCGAAGTGCTGCTTAAGTATGTCAAATACAGGTTGAGGGCCTGACTTTAAGTCTAGAGAGGGTTGGCTGCGAAGCCCAATAGTCACAACATTACGTGCTCTCCCCCTTAGCTTGTCCAAAACCTCCTCCACCTGGTTACATAGTTCAATGCCCCTCCTGCTCAGATAAAGCCTCATAGCTTCTTCCCACTCAGAGACTGAAACCCTGTCAGTGTTATCACCCCTGAAAGGGTGTGGCTCATAGCTATCATGGCTAACTGTCAGGTTAACCTTAGAAAGATCAGCTGTGGTTGAATGAGTCACACACACACACAGACACACACAGACACACAAATGTGATCACACTCACACACAGCCACTAGGGGCGCTGCGTTAGCGCTGCCGCCATTTTGGACTGTTGAGCTTGGACTGTTGCGCCCAGACAACATGCAAGATGTCAAGGAGAGAGGAGAATAAAGTAAATATATATATATATATATATATATATATATATACATATACATATATATGTATATATATATAAATATGTATGTATGGCCTTTTAGCATTAAAATATATCATATTAAAATAGCCTATATATTATTATTATTATTACTGTCCCCTTACTGTACAAACTGTAAATAAACCTTTATTCCTGACTATGTGACGTCGCCATTAATGTGTTTCTAGTTAAAATATAGATTTTTTTTTTTTTTTTTTTGGTAGATTGGCTTATGGGGTAATTTTGAAGGAGTAATTAAGTTAATCTTCTCATAAGTGGATGTAATATGTAGAGATGCCATCTAGGCCGTTTTTCTTCGTTTAGTTTTTTTAAAGTCTATATTTTGCTTTACAAAAACGTGAAAAAGCAGCTGTGACCAAGCTATCACGAGGTGAGTAGCATTGTAAGCATAATTAATAGCGATATACTTCAGTTTGTCTATGTGTTTATGTCTGCAGCTGGGTACTCTTGGGGCGGTCTGCTGACAGTCCAAAATGGCGGCGGTAGGACGAAACCATGGGCGAGTCTGTTGCTATAGGTCATTCTATTGAGCTTCGCCTCTTGGTATCCATGCTCTTTGACGGCACTGACTGCAACTAACGTTACTTCGGGAAAAGAGTATGACTCAGAGTTTTCCCTCCAAAATGCAGCCAATCTCGTGTCCTGCCACTTATGTTGCATTCAGGGAATATCGGACGTCACAAGCTCTGAAACGCTCCATTTTCTGATTCCAGTGTTCATAAATTCTTCCAAGGTGGTTAGGTCTTGCAACAACCTTGTAGTTAGACCAGAAAACAGCCTAAATTTGCTGTTTTTATTTTGTGACATTTTTGTCGTGTTTTAGGCTACTGTATTGCTGTGAAAGGACATCAAATAAAACAGTGCCTACAACTGCCATAAAATTAGCTGAATCCATGTAATAGTGTTGATATAGGATTTTATTTGGATGTATGCATATAATATATATGTATAGCTAAATAGGCCTATGTTCATGCACATTCTGGATTTTGACAGACTCTCATTATCAAAAAGCAAGACCATTGGGAACAGAGTTTACTTTGTGAGAAAGCATAACAACAACAACAACAACAACAGGTCAAACAGGTAAAGATATAAGGCAGGAAGGAAGAAGACTTTGAAAAATATCTAGTTCAAAATCAAAATTGTGGTGTTCAGATTCAGGCAAAACCCAAGTGGTGAAAATCTAAAACTACAATACACAATTCACAGTGTGAAAAATGATTAGGCTATTGTGCAGGTCTAACACCTTTGGATAATGATGTAGTGAGGACCATGTCAGCAGACAGGTGCAGGTGTCTGACAAAGGTAGGAACGCAATGAAGACAAGTGGGCAGGAGAAGAAGAGCGGGGTCTGAAATGATGACAGATGTTAATGGACATATCAACGAGATGATTCTCTCAATCAAATGTTTATTGTTGTGATGAAGTCTTGACTAAGTTTTTCATGACAATGTATTGATTGGTACATGAAATGATGAAGAAGCATACTAACGGCTGAACTATTGTACTTCTAACACAAGCCATGGTAAAGTCCTAGAGATTAGATTAGATTAGATTGGATTAGATAGAACTTTCTGTCTTTGGCAAGAGTGAGAAAAATCATAGAAGCTGAAGCAGTGAGAGAGGTTGACCATGGCCAGTTTGAAGAAAGGTGAGACAACAGCAGGATTTCGATCAGCAGACAGTAAATGAGAAAAAAATATAGTTTATTATTACAGGTGATTTTGGTACAGGAGTATCGTGCAGACTCAGCGGGGAGATTTCTTGATCGAGGTAGCATCAGCTGCGTCATAAATCCCCTCACGGAGTCCAGACAATGGAGGTGTTGGCAGAAGACCTCTGATAAAACCACTGATGAGGCTGAGGAGATGATGAAACCGATGAATCTGCCAAGACAAGGTGTTGATGGGGAGATGAGGGGTGTGCATAACAGCAGCACAAACGCACTAAGAGCAAGAGATCTAGACCAGGTCTAATGTGGTCTAGATTAGAAAAAAAAGCCCTGAAATGGCCCTTTATTGGATTTTCACAAATTGAAAATAGGTTTCACGAATCAGATGTTTCAATGTTTTTATCAAGCAATCAATCAATCAATCAATTTTATTTATAAAGCCCAATATCACAAATCACAATTTGCCTCACAGGGCTTTACAGCATACGACATCCCTCTGTCCTTATGACCCTCACAGCGGATAAGAAAAAACTCCCCCCAAAAAAACCCTTTAGCAGGGAAAAAAATGGTAGAAACTTCAGGAAGAGCAACTGAGGAGGGATCCCTCTTCCAGGACGGACAGACGTGCAGTAGATGTCGTACAGAACAGATCAACATAATAAATTAACAGTAATCCGCATGACACAATGAGACAGAGAGAGGGAGAGACAGAGAGAGAGTCAGAGACAGAGAGAGATGCAGGACAGACGGTAATGACAGTAGCTTACAACAACATTAATGAAAGTAATAATATTATAATTAATAATAATATATTAATATCTTATAGTATACATGTGTGACAATAATCATATGTGTATAATAACAGTAGAAGTATGACTAATGATAACAGCAGCAGGAGGCATCTGGCATTAAAAAAGCTCATAAAATCATTACTGCTAAGGGCTAAAGGAATACAAGGCTCAATTGAGCTGTGACTCTCAGTCAGCCTGGCTACAGTGCTGAAAAGAAACCTGGGGTTGTTCTTATTTTCTTCTATTAATGCTGAGTAATAGTTTGCTCTGGCATTGCGGAGGCCCCTCTTATACGTTTTGAGACTGTCTGCCCAGATTAAACAAGATTCTTCCAGTTTGGTTAATCGCCAATTCCTTTCAAGTTTTATGATTCTCTAGCATCTCCTCTTCAATCTAGTCCAGATTTTACCATTCTGAGTATAGTGGTTTTTGACCAGTGGTTTAGACCAGGTCTAATGTGGTCTAGATGAGAAAAAAAGCATTGGAATGGCCCTTTATTGCATTTTCACAAATTGAATAAAGGTTTCACAAATCAGAAACTATGTTTTCATGATTCTCTAGAGTCTCCATGTTAATCTAGTCCAGATTTGATCACTCTGAGTATAGTGGTTTTGGATCTAGACCAGGTCTAATGTGGTCTAGATTAGAAAAAAGCATTGAAATGGACCTTTATTGCATTTTCACAAATTGAATAAAGGTTTCACAAATCAGAAACTATGTTTTCATGATTCTCTAGAGTCTCCATGTTAATCTAGTCCAGATTTGATCACTCTGAGTATAGTGGTTTTGGATCTAGACCAGGTCTAATGTGGTCTAGATTAGAAAAAAGCATTGAAATGGACCTTTATTGCATTTTCACAAATTGAATAAAGGTTTCACAAATCAGAAACTATGTTTTTATGATTCTCTAGAGTGTCCTCTTCAATCTAATTCAGATTTCATCACTCTGAGTATAGTGGTTTTTGATCTAGACCAGGTCTAATGTGGTCCAGATGAATAAAAAACACAGAAAGTGCCCTTTATCAAATTTTCACAAATAGAATAAAGGCTTCACAAATCAGAAACTGTGTTTTAATTATTCTGTATAGTCTCCATGTTAATCTAGGCCAGATTTGATCACTGTAAGTATAATGGTTTTTTTAATATAAATACAAGCAGAAATAGCAATCAGAGTGAAAATCAGTTTACTGTGAGTAACAGATATTAGAGAGTAATGCTACAGTTAAATTAAATAAAATCCAGGTTTTGAAATTAATTAAACACCTTTACAATCTAATTCTCATTTCATCTTCCTACTATATTTCATAAATTCCAATAAGAGGCTGTGAATAAGGTGCCAACTTCAGCCTCGTGAACAGGTGTAAGTATCACGCTGTCAGCTGCACAAATGCAGGAAAATTTGCCACGGGTCCATACCTTTAATTGGGGATGTCGATGCGCCAAGACGCGATATCTTGGCCACACCAAACAATGTTCTACTCCACTGGGCGACAATGACACTAGTGCACTCAGGCTTGGCGAGGCTTGTGCGCCATATTCTTGGCCACGCCAAACAATCTTCTTCGCCACACCAACCCGGATGTTGGCCCAAGGAGGAAGCAAAAGTAAGAGGGGAGCGGCCAGCTACCTGTATTTCTAGGGGCGCACGGCGCCACCTCTCACTTAAAAGTGTCGGGCAAAATCTTCATTACAGATTTATGATCAGAAAAACTTTACAGTGCTGAACTGCTTAAATTATTCTTCAGGTTCCCACCAGATTCCAGGTGCTGTATACCACTCTTATGTGGCATACACTATTGACCAGCTGAATGGAGGAGAAAAGGAGAGCGGAGAGTTGGAGACGGCTGTACTCTGCATGAAATCTTTGCGAGGAAAAACAAATGTAACAGCTAACATTATACAAAGAGTCGCATCCTCTAGGAAGGTCAATATACCCGATCCTGATCAGTTAAAAAATGCCTTGATCGGCCCCAAAGATTACATCCAGGAAGCAGGGCAGCTTGAGCCATATTGAAAGTTGAAATGAATGGACCCGGGTTGTTTATGCTGCAAGTACAAGAGCTTGCATTTAGTTCTAGGGAGTGTATTCCTGCATTCATGACACTAAATGCTGATTTTACTTAGAGAAGGGAAGACAGGATGGATGCTTCAGGCTGCCAGAGGTTAACATCTGCCCCATGGACAACAGGCCCACACACAAACAGCACCTGGAAGATCAGCTCTGCATTCAGGATTTTAAGTAAATAGGCTATGATACAGTGCTTGTTGAGGTTGCTAAGTAACCTCAGACGTAACCTGCTGCTGCACTCCTGAAAGCTGGCACGGAAAAGGCACAGGAGTAGCATCCGGTGCCTGACATTGAGTTTTCAGGCAGTTAAAGACGCAGCAAGCATATGGCCCCTTGGGAACCTCAGTGTAATCTTTGATCAAGATATGTCCTTTAACTCTTGTAAAAACAAAGTTCAAAGACTGCCTTCTTTAACCTGTGTAATATTGCAAAAAAGTGGGCATATTCTGTCTCAAATAGATGCAGAAAAACGAGTCCACGCATTTTCAACTTCTAGGGTGGATTATTACAGTTCATTATTACCGGTTTGTTTCAAGTCTCAAAAGACTCTGCAGTTGATCCAGCATGTGTACTGACAGGAACTTAGAAAAGAGATTTGCTTCCATTCTGAAAATGATTAGGCAGTGACTGGGCCCTGGCTGGCCCCTACCAGTGGCTCACAAAAATGCCCCACATCTTTTGTGGTTTGTAGGCAATCTGGCATGCAGCAGGTGGAGTCATGGGTGGAGCAAAGCAAGAAAAGGAAGTAAAAAAAACCAAACTCCTACAGGGCCTGCACATCTACAATGCTTTATCCAAACCGCAGTGAAAATTAATGACTACAAGCCTGTACCAACTCAAATAACCTTACACAGTGTGGGGATGAAATATAGTAGCAGAATAAAATATCATACTTTATCCTTGTTTCCATGCTCATCTGCAAGATGAAGTCACTGTACCTCATCATTTAGGCAGACATGAAGTTTGATGTTTTGGTTAAATACATCTTGTGTAGTAGCACATGGTGCAACAGGATATGAGGTCAGAAAATTTGACATTGTGATAGCCTAAAAGATTGACTATAGTATGTTCAAAATATTTTGACTCAGGTAATACAAAATTAGTGATATTACAGAGACAGTACTGGGTTGCCCCTCTAAAGAGTTCCCAGTATGCAGCAGTGAGAACAAGAAATTCAGTGTTTTTGAGCGTTATGTAATTGTTGAAGGACACTTGTCACATTTATATGCTGTTCAAATTACAAAACCAGAACACTCCACCACCCCATGTGTACAGCAGTAACAGTGCTTCAAATGATTCAAATGACTGAGACTATGGGTGTTTTCACATTTTTAAATGAACCAAATTCAGTCCTCTTAAAGTGGACCGATGAGTGGAACAACAGAAATGGGAGGCGTTTCTTTTTGCATTCACATTGTCAGTTCATTCGAAAGAGGACTCAATTCTCTGTCAGGTCAACTTCAGCTGTTCACACTACTGTTCCTCTGGAGCTCAGACCATTGCTGCTTTGGATTATTAACATACATAAACACACACACACACACACACAAAGCCACCCTGGCACACTTGTAGTCTATTTATCTATCTATATAGATAGACTAAAAGTGTGCAAGGGCAAATCTATCTGTACATTCCAATGGCCATACCACCATATTATATAGTATGCCAGAAAACGATTTAATATGTCCCAATACATACTACGTCAAATACAGTGTGCCAATACAAAAATAAAATAACAATTACATTGAGAGAGGGTAATAGATGTGTAAATCGCATGTAGTACCTTTGTTTGATGTGTTATGGGTTTTTTTGCACATATGAAGTCCCTCTCTTTCATATGGACTGAAAATTAATGAAGTTGTTAGTGTTTCTCTGTGTTGTAGACAGTTGCCATTTGATGTTTTCTTCATTCCGTATTTTTTTTTTTTCCGTTATTTTTTTATTTTTTCCCATGCATCCCAGAGCAGTAACATGTAATCAAGAGGGCAAAAATACAAAAGCAATTGGCAAAGCATTCCTGGAGCACTTTGTGTTCACAATGCACGGATGAAGTGAACCGTAACAGGGACTTGAAGTGAACCATAGGTGCTCCAAGTATGGTTCATTTCAGAAAGGCCTGAGTTCCCTTAAAAAAAAATCAGTAAGCTCCAGATACGAAGCTGATGTATTTCTTTATTTCATCTAAGAAGTGTACTGTTATCTCCTTATTCACAATTCACTGTGTCTCGCCCCTCTCTGACAGCAGGCTTTCCATGCCTCCCAGTGAGGCCAGTCAGAACTGAGAAACTAAACATGGTCAGGCTCCACTTTGTACAAACTTTTTCATTGTAGGCATACAGTCTGTCAATCAGACTGATAAGTTCTAACCGTCTGTAATACATTTTGGTTGTTTGCTGACTATATTAGTTTGCAATTATGGCACAGATTGTGCCTTTAACAGAACCATTATTTAAATATTTCTCAGTGTATTCCACAATAAAAAAAAAAAAAACAAAAAAAAAAAACAACTTTTCTAAAAAAAAAAAAAAAAAATTGAAATAAAAGTCATATTGCACATCTGCTAGTGGTTCCCAACTTACTAGCTTGTGACTCCTAGTAGCCAAGCAAAACATCCCTACATATCCCTTATCACACTTCAACCAAACACTCTTTGGCTCTCAGACTTTTGATTCCTGAAGAGATCAAAGTCTCCAGCATTTTAGAATAAAAGCAAACACCTGAGAAAAATGTGAAAACAATAACAACATAATTATATGCAGCTTCTTCTTCTTCCCTTTCTTGTCTATCATTTTGCAACTCCTGCTGGTCCTCACCCCATGTTGGGTGCCACTTCCACTGTCGGTCAGATTCTTCTATATGGCTTTTGCTGTAAGAGGATGAAGTGCCTCCCTTTGGATGAGCCCACAGTGGTCAGCTTGAATAAACCACTCTACAGATGATTTCTTTTTTCAAAGGTTTCCCTTGAGAATGAAAAGATATGAAATCCATTGTAGCCATCAGACATGTAACAAATGATCCTGTTTAACAACTTGTATATTTGCTGCCTGAACTACTAAAAATACTTATTTCCAACACTGTGACTGGCCTTGTCCCTCCAGTTCAGCTCTTCCAGTCCCAGGGGATACACAAGTCCCCATCCTGCATTACTGAGTAAAAGTGAGAGACACAGATGTGGAGGCCCTGCATGAGGGGACAGCGCTGCTCTACCAGCCTTTTACAGCACAGGATCATTTGGCTGGAGCTGACACTGGGCTCCTTGGACAGACTCCTCAGGGACAGACTGTGGAGACACAGCTTCACCACAGCCTCCTCCTCTGCCTGCAGCCTGAACACACAAACAAGTATGAGTCAGTAACAAAGCTGATGATATTTGTTTTAGTGTTCATTGTGTTAAAATGAAAGGATTTCTGCCACAAGAGCTTCCTGGTCCTCATTTAGGATCCTTGTGAACTGAGAACAGAAGCTCTTTATGGGCATCTCCGTGCTGGCCTCGGTGTAATCAGTACCTTCTTTCTGACCTCAACAGGGAGAAATATCTATAGATATTTTTCATTTTTATTAACACCCAAAATTTTTACTGATGCCTTTTCTTCAATACACCTTACCTACAAATATATATATATATGTATATACACACACACACACACACACATATATATATATATATATATATGTATACACATATACATATACATACATACATACACACACACACATATATATATATATATATATATATATACACACATATGAGAAATACATCATGTGGCATGCGTTACATGCTGCCCCTAGCACACACTGGACGCATCACATTGTAGCTCGTCAACAGGCGACCATGGAAAGTTACTACCACTTTACTGAAAGACCAGTACCTACTCCACCTCTGCATTAGCTTAAAATCAAGTGTGGACAGCCTTAATAAAAGTTGATTTCTCATCTGAAGAGCCAATCACCAGAGTTATGACTCAAGAGGAAGTATCTTTTTGGCCATTGTCTTTATAATGACAGGATTATGGGTCCATTAGCTCAGAATATTTCTCAACCTCTAAAACAAGCTTCTCCTGATCCATTCGCCTTCACACGAGACAGCAACAGCTACAGAGTTCTCTTTATGTAACAATGGTGAGGAGAGGAGTCAAGTTGCCACAGGAGCAGAGAAAAAGAGCTGCAACGGGAGCTGGAATCTACAAGCAGAGAGCGAGTGGGGGAAAAATGCATTTCATTCCGGGGTGGCGGGCATAAAGTGCAGTGGGACAACGCATCCAGGCGAACCAACATGTGTCTAACTGCCGCTGGTGTGGGGTTTTACACTGACAATAATAGGGGCATATTTTTTGATGCGCAGCGTTAGCCACCTATATGTTTTGGCCTTCAAGTTTCTCTTCTTGTTTCATGTTATAGCGCCCCCTGGCAGCAACACTCAGACAGCAACTCGCACTGCGTTGTGATTTTTGAGTGACACACACCAGAACACGACGACATGTGAAATTAATCTTGCGTAGCTTGAGGTGTCTGTGTTGGTGTAAGTGTGTGGACCAGGTTTCTGCCTTGAGAAAGTAGAAGTGTTTGTACCAGCACTTTCTTCAAAAGTAGTTTAGCCAACTTGAGAGACTGTCAGCGTGAGAGCATGAGAGCAGCCAACAGACATGAGTTGTGCTGCTCTGCCTCGCACTGCCTTCTGTTTCACACATGGGAGACGTTTCCCTTATAGGCTTTTTCCCAGAGAGCCTTTTCTGACAGAGGTGTATTCATTTTAACCCAAGAACAAGCAGGGTGGAGGGCGCGCACATCCAAAAAACTTTTACAGGTGCTGGATCACAAAATCAAACTTAAGCAGGAAGCAGACAGGATATCTGCACACTGTATTAAAGGTTCCAGTATGTCGGTGAAGATTCTCAGTCATCCAGGTCATGGTAATCATAAGTGCTATATCGTAGGCAACTGGACTTGCTTGCGTTTCCTGAAGACGTTTTTGCCTCTCATCCAAGAAGCTTCTTCAGTTCTAAATGACTGGTAGGAAGTTGCAGGCTATAAACCCTGTGTGGGTGGGAACCCTTGCAGAGTCATAGGGGTCACGTGAGCTCTTAGTTTCAGAGTCGTTAAGGTCACAATGTGAGTCGTTGACCCACCTGGCCACCATGTGAGTCGTTAGGGTCAGGTGGGACCAGGGGTGAATGGGTGTGAAGTCGTCTGGGGAGGGATCCCAAGACTGCATTGTAGGTGGGGGATAAGTAGTGTCGTAAGCCACTCCCTCTGTTTAACGATGGTCGTTCCAGCTTGACGTAGATGGCTTCTTTTACTCCTCTTTCAAACCATCTTCCCTCCCTGGCCAAGATGTGCACATTGCTGTCCTCAAAGGAGTGTCCCTTCTCCTGTAGATGTAAGTGGACAGCTGAGTCTTGACCCGAGGAGCTGGCTCTCCTGTGCTGTGCCATGCGCTTGTGGAGTGGTTGTTTTGTCTCCCAAGTGTACAAATCTGTGCATTCCTGGCTGCACTGAACTGCATGCACTACATTACTCTGCTTATGTCTGGGTGTTTTGTCCTTGGGGTGGACAAGTTCCAGTAATTTCAATTGTGCAACATTCTGATCCGACAGAGATCTTCGTCCGGCATTTTAAAATCACCATCACAAAGCAGAACCGTATGGTTCTTTCTTCATTTTAACCAAAACCATGACTTTCTTCCTAACCTTAACCAAGTAATCCCTTGCTGGTAGAAAGCCCTCAAGGAAAACTTCCAACTCCCAACTGTTTCTGTTGCCATAACTCTTTCTCTACCTCGTCACAGTCATTTTGAGGCAATACTTGGCTGTAGCCTGCAACACTGTGCATAATGATGCTGCTAAAAAAAATGCAATGATTCAACAAATAAAATGCAAGTTGAGTCTGGGTCCTGTTAGTGGGCAGTTCTAGAATAAAGTGAGATTTTTGACTCACTGGTTTTTGTGATGGGTGCGCTTTCTGGCCTCAGGTGCGTGGCTTTGAAGAAAGACCTGTAGCTTGGGAGGGTCACAGATGGTGGGAATAATGAAGTGCCCCATCTCATGAAGACTGGGGTTAGAGCGGTCACTGTGATTGACACAAATAACATATGGTTTCTTGCTTCTTCTTACTTAAATAGTAGTGTGTCACATTATTTGAGGTGTTCAGTGGTAATGTGAAAACGTACTTATCCAGCAACATGGTGAGCCCCTGCAGGCTCCTGGGGTGCAGGCGAAGGCGTCGGGACATCAGGCTCTTGTGAAAGGTGCTGAGGGTGCTGTAGTGCTCAGTAATGGGTTGGACTGGTCCCAGCCTCTCCACATGAACCACTTGAGTCCCACCCAGGAGCAGGCTGATTCTCTCCTTCAGCCAGTCTGTCTGCTGCTGCAGGCTGCAATAGCTAGGCAGCTGGTCAAACAGCTGGAGACACACGGGCAGAGAAGGGGTACATAAACAGAGAGGAAAACACAGAATGTGTGACAGCAGGAGCACTGTGGCTACTTTACTTTGGTCCACTGATGATGAACATCCATGGTTCCCAGTGTGATGTCTCCAGAGGCGTTCATCCCTGACTGGTCAGCAAATACCACAGTGTGTCCTAATGGGAAGGCAAAGGAGCAGGTTAATTCCACACACCTGTGTAAGTCCATTTTGCTGGTCTCAAGCAGTGGAGCTAAATTAGTGAAATGAGTTGTAGAAAGCAGTTCATCAAAGGTTGATAATTATGCTGCTTTGACACTGCATCTTTAAATAATAATACTTTAGTTTTATATTGCCATGTAGAGTTAGGTCCATTTCTGGTTTTGTCAGTCCAGTCCAGTGTATGAGCTTAAACTGGTTTATTTTTATGCAAACTGGCTGAGCCAGCATTTGTCACCCACTGACAATTTAAAAAGCAACCTAAATCAGCAACCTATGCCAATGGCATCACAACGCTAACCCAACTTGTTGAAGTAATTACAAGCAGGATTTATGCACATTTTAACCATACATTTCCATGGCTTTTTCATGACTTATCCTTTCCTTTGAGGCAAAGTTTCATGACCACACATTCTCTAAAACATTTGTGTATACATGAAAAATAAGTAAAAAAATTAGGGGTGTGCTGTATCATAACGTTGTTGATAATACTGGTATTATTTTTAATATGATATAAAAAATTCATATCATGATAACTGCAATATTTCAACTTGTTAAAATATTGACATCATACTGTTACCCATGGCAACAACAAGCATGGCTGAAAGCTAAATTATTACAAACTCGGTGGTGGTTCCAAAAAGAGGAGCAGCGTCAGTAGTGTGGGATTAGCTGTGGCGTCCTGAATGTTTTATGAATGGCCCCGAACTTCTCAGACTCTTTAAGCAACTTGCAGCTCAGGGGGAACTCATTCAGCAGCTCCTCTGGCAACAGCACAGCGTTTCTACCTCTCCTCTCTTGCCGTGCCCACACGGGAGTTGGTGTCCAGTGATTTTGTCATAAACCTACATGACGCTCGTGGCTCGACAATTAAACTACATATATGTGAATGTGTGATAGTTATGGTAGCATAACAGCCTGTCACCGGTTACAGCGTAATGATTAGAGGATTTTGTATATATATATGTAGAGAGAGAGAGAGTGAGAGAGAGATTTTATTTAGAACATTTAGATTTTATTTTGTTGCACTATAAATATTGTATACAGAATCTGAATCTCACTCTGAGTTACTGTTACCTTCAGATATTCAGTAAAAACTAAAGAGAAATTCTCTTTAGTTTTTACTGAATATCTGAAGGAAAACTGTTCGGTTGACATGTAAAACTATATCACTTGTGTTGCAATACTGTGTTTTTAAATTAATAATAATATATTTTTTTACAATTTGTCATATCGTCAAGAATATTGTTAACGCAAAAATGCACTCTGGGATCTATATATATATAAATCAATAGGTGATTTCCTTCTCTTTTAGCAAAATCCTAAATGATGGAGTCATTTTTTTTCCACCTGGACCTTTATGCTCTGCCTTTTCTCCTCTAATCATTACGCTGTAACCTGTGACAGGCTGTTATGCTACCATAACTATTGCACATTAACATATACGTGGTTTTTTTTTGTCAAACCCCAGGCGTCATGTAGGTTTACATTACCAAAGGTTTATGACAAAATCACTTGATAACACTGACTCTCGTGTGGGCACTGCGGGAGAGGAGAGGTAGAGACGCTGTGCTGCTGTCAGAAGAGCCGCTGAATGAGTTCCCTCTTGGTCCGGGTATCATCGGATAATTGGGACTTCATTTGTAATTCAAAAACCAAAAAATGGTAAATCTGTTATTTGATTCAAAACAAAAAAACAGAAAACTGTTTTTGGTGTCAGAATCAAATAACGAAAAACCAATCAAACCCGGCCCATTTTTGTTTTTTGCCGATTCGTTTTTACGGTTATTCCTTTTTGGATTGAATATTGAACAGGTCTGCGGATGTTCAGCCAATTCGTTTTTGCGTTTGAAACCAAAAACGGAAGTCACCTGTTTTGTTTTTTTTTCCTTTTTTTCATTTTAAACCAAAAACGAACAACAAAATCATGTGATCTATTCCTTTTTTGTTTCCAAATGAAAAACCAGAAAACTAAATTCAAAAGACCGTGCAATTTTGGTTTTTGCAAATTCCTTTTTTCATTTCTCATTTGGGACAGACAGTAACATGGTGGACAGACAGGAAGCGAAGTGAAGTGTAAAAACGTCAAAATAAAATCCAAGAGGATAAAATGGACGTTCTATTAAAAATATAACACCCAACATTATGCAAGCACAGGATCTAATAAAATTGGACGCATCAGAAATGATATGTGCGTCTCCCCATTGAGAGAGACGCTGTGCGCATTTACGCACGAGACAGAGCAGCCTAACTTAATTATCTGGATCTAATGTATCAGGATCTAACGTTAATTAATGTTCTGTGTTCTTCTGCACATCCAAAAGGTCACGCACAAAGTCCAGGTTCATACAGTGAAATTGTTTGGAGTAAAGCAGTGTCCTCCTTATAAATCCTGAGCTCTATCAGAGCTGTCTAAATAAATACTTTAGAAGCTAAAAGTTTATTTCCATGTTTCATAATACGGATGGTTGGTTTAAATATCATAATATAAATGTCCTTTATTAAATTAAGACTGTGTAACGAGTTAGTATACTGTACAGGTCCGGCAGAAAATATAACAGTAGCCTACTGCTAATTCTCAAACAGTTTCAGTTGGACGCTGCATCTCAATTGCTGACATGTGCCACCTGCTGGTTGTTGTTGTGCACTGTAGCTACCTGGATCAATTATTTCACCCCCTTCACTATGGCTGCGGCATTGAAATGAGTAACATCTGTATGTGAACTGGTTAACAACAGTTTGGTAACACATGGTAACTTCTGCTTGTCACTTCTGTGACTGGGAAAGATGACACAGGCTATTTCCACATATGTAATTAATTAGACTATTAATTCACACTACGCAACTAAATAATATCACACATTTTATGGATAAAATATATATTTAATATGCATAGCAAATGTAGGCCTATTTATTTATTTTATTAGATCCTGTGCTTGCATAATGTTGGGTGTTACATTTTTAATAGAATGGCCATTCTACCCTCTTGGATTTTATTTTGACGTTTTTACACTTCACTTACGCTTCCTGTCTGTGCACTGCGCTACTGTCTGTCCCAAATGAGAAATGAAAAAAGGAATTTGCAAAAACCAAAATTGCACGTCTTTTGGAAGCAGTTTTCTGGTTTTTCGTTTGGAAACAAAAAAGAAATATATCACGTGATTTAGTTTTCTGGTTTTTGAATTGCAAATGAATTAGGAATTATCCGATGATACCCGGACTCCTCTGGGCAATAAGACGCTAAAAGTCTGGGGTTGTTCATAAAACATTGAGGATGCCACGATTTATTACACTACTGGAGCTGCTCCTCTTTTTAAAACCACCACCGAGTCAGTAATAATTTAGCTGTCAGCCAAGCTAGTTATTACCATGGGTAACAGTATGACGTCAGTATGTTAAGTCGAAATATAGCAGTTATCATGATGTGATTTTTTCATATCAGTACCTAAATAAGGACATTGTTTTCCACAGCAGGTGCATAAAGCACAGACAGGTAATGCATACAGACTGATGTCCTGTCCTCAGTGAGACTCTTTACCTTGCAGGTTGATCAGGGCCTCAGGGTTCTGCTGAGACAGTCGGCTCAGACTCTGAAGCTGACAGCACCTATGGGCCACTCCCCAGCTGCGCTGCCACCTACACCACACAACTGACGTCATCATCGTGGTAATATGTACACAGCCTCACACAACTTCATGCATAGACTTGAATTAAAGCTCAAAAGTCCCAGTTCCTCTAACAACCTTTTCTATTGTGTCATTTAAATCATGCTCCACAGTTACTCACAGTACAGAGGAATACACTTCAGTGTTAGGGCAAACACTAGAGTTGAGTGTACCTGATATCAGCGAGATCAAATTTGTGACACAGTTCCTTCTTCAGTCTGTTGAGCTCTTCTCTCAGGGGAAGACTAGCACCGTGCTTCTTTGTTGCCTCAGGCTCATTGTTTCTCAGCCACAAGCTGAAGAAGAAAAGGCAACATGAAACCACTCTGAGCTGGCTATTAGTTGTGGAAAAACCCACAGAGTTATACTCAAATCTACAGTTCCCCTAAGCTCTATGGAGCTTTCAAGCATCTTTTAGTTCATTGCTTTGGTTTTCCAGACCATAACTTTTTTTTTACTCAACTTGGCATGGATTATGTTTGTTTTCTGCAGCAGCTGCTACTTTCTGTCAAAAAGCTCCACAAACGCACTGTACATGACCGATTCAGCAGCAAACACAGTTAATAGTGGGGCAGATAAGCAAAACAATTGTGCATTTTATGACTAAAGCATGAAACTTTCAGCATATAATCTACATACCCCAGGGTTTAATTTCAGACGTGGACCCACTTTCTGTCTGACCTCTGGTGACCTTGAGGAGTCATTGACCTCAGTATTGCATTTTTCCACTTTTCGCCCATTATTGGCCATTATATATGCTTGTTATTTCCTCAGCCATTGCCTTGTGTCTATATGTGTCAGTTTGTAGCATGATTCTACTGTTGCAGTCCAGCAGAGGGCAGTAGAGCTAGTTGGATGCACTGTTTACTGTTGGCTACTTCACCTGCGAGAGAGATAAGAGTGACATTTTGATGTATGGAAAAGTGAGTATTTTAATCATGTTCCTTCTGATCAAAGACTATAGCTAGCTGTTGATGATGAATGAAATAAAATGCTGATGATGGATGAAATGAAATACAGCTAGCTAGCTAGCTATTGTGTAATGTTAGCAAATCCACCTCCAACCTCTTCAACATTAATTCCTCCAAAGAGGATGTTAATAACATTTCTCGCACCAAACATACAAAAACTTAATAACAATGTGTAAAATAATATGAATATACACGTACACCTAATATGTTAAGTTCTTGTGCACTACAGGATTCTTGTACGTGTCAGCGAGCTATATATACTGCACTCTTCAGAACACTGACACTGTCCCTGCATCATGTCAAAATGCCATGTTCTGATTGATCCAGCCCAGCCAACTACATCTAAGCAGTCTAAACTGCATTACCCCACTAACTGGGAACTCTGTGCTCTCTGCCAAGTTGCTTTGTTGTACTAATGTATGACAGGACAAGTGAAATCACAGAGGTGAATGAAGCTAGAAAACAGCTCTTCACTCAGAAATCCAGAGCTCTGGAGAGCACGCCACCAACGAAGGCTGCACTAGAGCAACACATTAAGCAGGCCACCTATCAGGTAAGTTTTTTTATGTGTTTACTATTGATGACCAAAAATAAACAAATTTAATTAATTCATTCATTCATTCCTATCAAGCCAATGTCTGGTGCAAGCCTTGGAACCTGGCCCTCAGCTGCCAAGCCCTTCTGATTGGGGATGGGTGAAAGAAGGAGTGGGATGGCAGCCACTGTGGACCACCCTTCCAGAGGCCTCACAGAGCTGCTATGAACTAATCCATTGTGGCTGCAAGAAAGGGTGTACGACTCGCTGCAAGTGCAAAAAGGCTGCTCTCAGGTGTACTGCCCTTTGCTCATGCTCAGGAGACTGTTAAACGTCACTAATAATGCCATGTAATACTTAACTACTACTAGGGTAGATTAAGAAATGTCAAGATGACAGCACTGTTCAATTAAATTTAACACAAATTGTTGAAAGTCCTTTTTTTGTCTATACAGCTGACAGAATGTAAGTCTGATTTCACCTATTAAAGCAATTTTAGGATGACTAGTGACTTCCACAGCTCTTCTTCTCTGTAAAAAAAAAAAGTGGAAAAAAACATGTTTTTCACAGCCCAAAATGTACAGCCTCTGACAAGTTCCAGAGGTCAATTCAAAAGTGGGTCCATGTCTAAAAACAAACTCCATGGTATATAGAAACACTGTAGAAAGTTTCATGCTTTAGTCATAAAATGCACAATACTTTCCATATATGAGCTTATCTGCCCCACTATAAGCTTTGATTATACTTTACTTCAGATCCTGGCCTCTATAGATACTACAATATGGGCTCTGCATACACAGGCAGTTCCAAAAATGTTCACTAGAAAACCTGATGTCCACCTCCTAACAGAAAGAGGAGTTCCTTTGATTGTTGTATTTGGCTGAACAACATGAAAAAGTCAAAAACAGAAAATGGTGCGTGTGTGAAGATCGACTTCAAGTGATGAAAATGAAAATCTCATGTTTATGTGTTCAGTATACAGCTGGAGTCAGTAGGTGGTTAGCCTATTTTGGCATGAAGAATGAAAGCAGGATGAAACAGTTACCCTAGCTCTGTCAAACATTCAAAAGCACCTCTAAAGCTCACCAATACATGTTGTATCTTGGTTGTTTAATCTACAAACTACAGAGGTCTTAGGGGCCGTACATATGCAGCGTCTTTAACCGCCTGGAAAAGGTGTTGTGAGACTTTGCTGAGCAACCATAACCAGCACCATATCATAGCCTACTTACATGAAATCCAGAGTGCAGAGCTGATCTTCTCCCAGGTGCTGTTTTTTAAGTGTGTAGGCCTAAAATATTGTCCGTGGGACAGATATAAAGCTCTGAGTAGCCCTGCACTATAATGATTAGCGTCTTCCCCGTATCAACCACGGACTGCTTTTTACAGATGAGAGGACAGATTGGTTTTTATCTGTCACATGACATGCAGTGCACACTGCTGCGTTCCAAAAGTTGAACTCTGTTTATCTCAGGGTACAGACAATGTGCCCTAAAAAACAGGCACTCAGAAACGCGTCACAACGGTGTTGCTCTGGCATTTGAGTGTGCCTGCCGTGCATCTACATTAAAAACAATGGTGCAAAAAAGTGCGGCATTTGTACGGTCCCTTAGAGGGTGCCTAACTGTTTCTGATATTTCAAATCTGTACCAGACACCCAGGTCTTCATAATGTACTGTATGTATGGCAGTTGTAATTGTGAGTTGAGATACAGAGCTGAGGTCCAGTGTTACTAACATGAGTGTAGGCTCCACTCTCCTGGCCTGCTGCAGCTCCTGCTCAGGGTCTCTGAATCCAGTGAAGGTGTAGTAACTTTTATCCCATTTGATAGGTCTGTAGAAAGGCAACCCCGTCTCTGGTGGACTTTTAGATATGTCTGAATGTGCTTTCAGTCCCTTCATGTGCTCCATGGGTAGGCTGCAGGACTTCAAGACGTTCTTCACTGTGCTCAAGACATCGTTTGTGTGCAGGGTGAAACTCACTGACCGGAACCCTGAGAACCAAGGGAGAGGTTTTAAATTTGCAAAGACAGAACTCCCAAATATTAAAAGGTAATATTAATAGAAAGTTCACCTGAGACAAGAAGGTCTGGCCCCACATCACTGCTGTCCTTTGTGTCCCTGACATAAAAGGTGAGCTTCATTGGCTGAAGTGAGCGTGAGCCGGGCTTCTGCAGGTTGTCCAGATAGCCATTTAGCCTCTTTAATGAATTCTCATTCACTTCCTGTGAACACATTGAATGTTACACTGTGTGGTGAAGCCTCCTCTTCAAAAAAATCTTTGCACAATGATAATAAGTCGTGTGTTCTGACCAACAGCAGCCTTCTAGCAAAACACTACAATTGTCTGTGTTGGTGTAGTCCTGTTGCTGCAAACACTACTGACAATCTGAGCACATCAAAATGCCTCATGTCAGTCTACCCACAAGTCTTCCATTTGTTTCATTTACAACATTATGTTTCATTCATCTAAGCAAGTCATGATATATGAGAGACCTACCCGTTCCCTGGGGTATTGACCAAAGAAGTCGGGATGTACAGCAAAATAAAAAGGTCTGAGTGCATTGAGAGCATCTGCCCCTGACAGAGCTCTCTGCTGGACTAAACGTGCAGCTACATGTTTCCTCTCCAGCCTGCAGAGAAAAATACATGGAAGATAACTATTTTTTTTAGTTCTATTCCATGATGTGGAAAAAGACAGGGATAAAGTATTAGTGGTATGAACTATACTCAGAGATGTGTTATTGAGACCACAGTGAAGGCAGAGTTTGAAAATGGGTGTGGTGCAGGCAAGGATGCTTAAGTGGAGGGGTGGGAAGTAGGGAAGGGGTCAGTGGGGAAACTTAATGCCCCTGGCCCACATTTGTTTCAAGTCACAGATTGCTGTATCAGGGCTGATGTGATCCCATGGCAAGATGGTCTCTAATTAGTTAATTTTCTGTCAACTAACTAATCATTTGAGCACAAATGTTAATACATAATCCCCTTTATTGTAAAAAATCTACCAACTGTATTTTCTCATTAGAAAAGAAGGTGAATACCTTTAGCTTCTCTGCACTGGCTCCCTGTAAAATCCAGAATGGAATTTAAAATCCTACTGTTAACTTATAAAGCTCTAAATGGTCAAGCTCCGTCATATCTTAGAGAGCTCATAGTGCCATATTATCCCACCAGAACACTGCGCTCTGAGAACGCAGGGTTACTCGTGGTCCCTAAAGTCTCCAAAAGCAGATCAGGAGCCAGAGCCTTCAGCTATCAGGCTCCTCTCCTGTGGAATCATCTTCCTGTTACGGTCCGGGAGGCAGACACCGTCTCCACATTTAAGACTAGACTTAAGACTTTCCTCTTTGATAAAGCTTATAGTTAGGGCTGGCTCAGGCTTGCCCTGTACCAGCCCCTAGTTAGGCTGACTTAGGCCTAGTCTGCCGGAGGACCCCCATAATACACCGGGCTCCCTCTCTCTCCCTCTCTCTCTCTCTCTCTCATCCTATAACTGCATCTTGCTAACTCGGCCATTCTGGATGTCACTAACTCGGCTTCTTCTCCGGAGCCTTTGTGCTCCACTGTCTCTCAGATTAACTCATACCGCAGCGGTGCCTGGACAGTGTGACGTGTGTGGTTGTGCTGCTGCCGTGGTCCTGCCAGATGCCTCCTGCTGCTGCTGCCATCATTAGTCATTAGTCATACTTCTACTGTTATTATACACATATGACTATTGTCACACAAGTATACTGTCAGATATTAATACATACTTTCAACATATTGTACCACAGTAGCCAGAACTATAACTATAATATTATTACTTTCATTAATGTTGTTGTAAGCTACTGTCATTACCTGCATCTCTCTCTCTCTCTCTCTCTCTCTCTCTCTCTCTCTCTCTCTCTCATTGTGTCATATGGATTACTGTTAATTTATTATGCTGATCTGTTCTGTACGACATCTATTGCACGTCTGTCCGTCCTGGAAGAGGGATCCCTCCTCAGTTGCTCTTCCTGAGGTTTCTACCGTTTTTTTTCCCCGTTAAAGGGTTTTTTTTGGGGGGAGTTTTTCCTTATCCGGTGTGAGGGTCTTAAGGACAGAGGGATGTCGTATGCTGTAAAGCCCTGTGAGGCAAATTGTGATTTGTGATATTGGGCTTTATAAATAAAATTGAATTGAATTGAATTGAACTTTGTGCAGTGGTGGTAGCGGAACTGTTCAAGCTCAATGCAAACAAGACAGAGGGGCAGGTGGTGGATTTTCTCTGAAAAAAAAAATATCCCTCAATCACACCAGTGAACATCCAGAGAGTCATTGTTTGATCATACTAATACTCATGAAGTTCAGACTCTACCATGCAAAGTGAAAGCCATATTATCAACTTCAAAATACAAAGCCGACTCCTCTGGGCCTGAGCTCATCAAAGATGGACTGACATAAAGTAGAAAAGTGTGCTGTGATCTGACGAGTCCACAATTCACATTGTTTTTGGAGATCATGGACAACGTGTCCTCCTGGCTAAAGAGGAAAAGGACCATTCAGATTATTACCACCTCAAAGTTCAAAACCAGCCTCTGTGATGGTATGGTGGTGTGTTAGTGCCCATGGCATTGGTAACTTGCACATCTGTGAAGGCAACATGAATGCTGAAAGGTCCATAGAGGTTTGGGAGCAACATATCCTGCCATCCAGGCGATGTCTTTTTCAGGGACATCCCTGCTTATTCCAGCAAGACAATGAGACACATTTAAGTAGCCTACCAGAATCATATAATCAATTGCCTTTTCAGTCCACTAGATACATTTTGTTGCTGAAAAAAATTGCTGAAGTGAGATGAACAGACTGAAAACTTTATCTTATTAGACAAAACAGATGTTGACTAAGTTTTCCCTTTGGGACATAATCTACAGTTGAAAAAAGGTAATGGAATGCAACACATTTTATCGCAATACTCAGCATATCACTACATATTTAAAATCACAATAATATTGTATCGTAACTTAAGCATTGTAATAGTTTTGTATTGTGGATCCTCTCATGATTCCCATCCCTAATATCAAGAATGTGAAAGAATTTCACTTTCAAAACTTTAATAGTTCGTGTCCTCAATTCCTAAACACTGAGCACTGATAAAAGAAAAGGTGATGTAAAACAGTGGTAAATATGACCCTGTCCCAACTTTTTTTAAATGTGTTGCAGGCATCAAATTCAGAATGAGTGTATAAAATTAAATTACATTTTTTAAAAAACAAGTGTATTCAGTTTGAATGTTGAATATTTTGTCTTTGGACTGTATTCAGGTGAACATAGGTTCAGAAAGATTTGCAAATCATTGCATTCTGTTTTTATTTACATTTTTGACAGTGTCACAACTTTTGGGGTATTGGGGTTTTTAGCATCAACACCCTGAGGTGACCACAATCATGGCAGCCTCATCTGTTCTTGAGCTTGAGCTGACGTCACATCCAACACCATGCACAAAGTCCTGTAAATATCTCAAAGCAGTGTTACCTGATGGTGTATCTCAGGAGGGAGCTGGCTGACATTGCTGGTGCTGCTTGCCAACAGATGAGCATTAAACCATGGCCTATGCAGCCAGTCCATTGGCAGTCCTGATATCACAGAACATCATTTCACCAATTTTACCCAGCGTCTCTCGTCAACACAACACAGCACCTAGTCAATCGTAGTTACATTACCTTTAGGCAACCAGGAGGAAATGACTCATTTGCCCCACAAAGGGAGATCAATTTTAACGTTTATCTGTTATGTTCTTCAGTGTCAGCAACAAATACATAAACCCTCAAAACTAAATATCCAAGGAATAAGCATCTTAGACTACTTAAGGGATTATCAACTATATTAGCTACAATGTCTATACGAGTTGCACTGAGCGCTATGGATAACACACTCACTAATGCATCAAAACAAAGATCAAATTGGGTCTAAATGACGATAATGAGTCAACATATCAGACTAAAATAACAAGTAACCTCCATGCAGGAGTCGATGTGACGTGAGCGGCGAGTTAAGGTTACAACGTTGTTTGCTATGTGACTTTTAACGACAGTCAATGACAGCTACGTAACATGGCTCCTGTTAGCGACTCCGGCTGGCATGTAAAGTATTAGCAATGCAGCAACTTCGGCCGTCAGACAATCAAAGGCTCAAAATACGTTACAAGTGATGGCTGTTTGGTAAACTGACGACAAGGAGCACAGTCACTCTCTGCCCTCACCGTAGGACTGCTAGCTTAGCTGACTCTGTTTTCACTTCCGTTCTTCTTCTTCTTCTTCTACTGACAACAGAGCAGCGTCACCCTGGCGCAACCCCTCGGACTGGAGGAACATGACGGGTGTGCACACCAGCGGTGGAGGTGAGGGAGTAACCAGAGATGGAAAAAGTACTGAAAAATTCTACTCAAGTAAAAGTACCTTTACTTTGATGGAATTCTACTTAAGTACAAGTAAAGCTACCCATCTAAAAATCTACTCAAGTAAAAGTAAAAAGTAGTTAGGTTAAAATGTACTTAAAGTAGAAGTTACTTAGTTACTTCCAACAACTTGATGGGGGTCACTATGCAGTGCAAAAATGGTCCAGGGGTCATAAATCCAATCC
The DNA here is from genome assembly GCF_041903045.1 of Epinephelus lanceolatus. Taxonomy (NCBI): domain Eukaryota; kingdom Metazoa; phylum Chordata; class Actinopteri; order Perciformes; family Serranidae; genus Epinephelus; species Epinephelus lanceolatus. The sequence goes on from NC_135743.1 coordinate 42,808,112, forward strand.
AAAAACTGGTTATTTTTGTATGATGAACCATAGAATTCAATTCAATTTAGGGCTGCTCAATATCATTAGAGCATCACCATCGCAATGTGTTCTTGTGCAATAGTCACATTGTGAGACTCGCAGTATAAGTTCATCATATCGATATAATATTAGTCAAAGGCAATATGCCATACTTATTTTGCTGGTTAATCCTTTAGGTTGTGAAGTTCTCAATTTCCATGACAGTTTGATTGTAAAATGTATATTTCATGCAAATACAGCCTTTCCAAAGCACAAATGATGACTTCTTTCCAAATAGAGCTATTCAAGTTATTGCAATACACTGTATATTGCAATACATATGGCAGTATACAAAATCGTCGTCGCATTGTCAGTTTTGTCTAATATTGCGCAGCCCTCATTTATTTTGATTCACAACTGTTAGACTGATGATGCACAGAGCAATTTTTTGAGCAATGTTGTTGGGCATTATTCTCATGGATGCAAACAGGTGTATGGTCAAAAAGAGAGAGCTTGTTGAAGTGAAATTTTCAATATTAAAATACACTAACACTAATTTGGAAGATTACTGTGTATTCCAAAACAGAACAAATCCATTGAGCAACAGTGTTTCCCCTATATGCAACTAGCAGCGGTGGTGCTCTGCTGCTGAAATATGACCACTGCTGCTGATTTATTTTTCTTTTTTTGTTGTCTTAGCTCTTTAGAAACTACTGTTATATTATTGGTTGCTATGGACGCTTCATATCCAGGTCAATTCACACACTTGTAAGTAAAGCATAGAGAGGAGAGGAGAGGGCTCCGTCTTATCTCTTCATAAACTAAAGTTATATTATTTTGTGCGACGGACGCTTCATATAATAACATAACAATATACTATTTATCGTGTTATATGGTGAAACGTTTCACTTTATAACGTGATGACTTATATTGTTTACATGACGGCATGTCATTTCTGTCTCTACATGGTCGCACCTTTACAACCCTCTTCTGCTCTCTGTATCGTGCGCGGCAGAGTTTGGTCCCGATGCGCACACACACACACACACACACACACACACACACACACAGGTGAGCATACAAGAGAGCGGCTCGGGCCGCATTTGTCTGACCTACAATTATAAACGGCACTGTGCACACGGGGTTTTCTTTCGTTTCGTTCGTTTTTTCGTTCATTTCAACTGCTGCGTCTGCTTGTGCTTCTGCTGAAGCACTCCCACCCTCCTCCATCTCTCTCTACAGTAACTTGCCGGCACTGGCCACTTGTTTTGGGTCAATTCCACGCAAGATTTCCGAGATTCACTCTTTTGGTTTCCATTTAGCCGAAAACCTCCAATGCAGCGAAGTACAATACTTAAGTCAAAATTTACTTAAAGGGATAGTGCACCCAAAAATGAAAATTCAGCCATTATCTACTCACCCATATGCCGATGGAGGCCCTGGTGAAGTTTTAGAGTCCTCACATCCCTTGCGGAGATCGGCGGGGGGAGCAGCTAGCACACCTAATGGCAGACGGCGCCCCAGACTAACGTCCAAGAACACAAAATTGAATCCACAAAGTATCTCCATACTGCTCATCCATAGTGATCCAAGTGTGCTGCAGCCCCGACATAAAAAGTTGTTTCGACAAACGTCATATGAACTCTGTTTTTAGCCTCACTGTAGCCTGTAGCTCTGACTGTTTCTCTGTGCTCCGCGCTCACGTGTGCGTGCTCAGGGTGATCGGTGATGCACGGTCTCTGAAGAGCAGCAGTCTCGTCAGTACTGATGTCCAGATTCTCAAGTGCAGGCATCGCCAATTCCCAGTCTGGCATTGCTTTGCATCTGACGGAGGTGGCTGGGGAGAGGACTGCCTGGGATTCTTTGCTGAGGCTGCTGCCCCCACGACCCGGACCCAGATAAGCGGAGGACGACGAGACGAGACAGATTTTGTGTTCTTGGACGTTAGTCTGGGGCACCGTCTGCCATTAGGTGTGCTAGCTGCTCCACCCGCCAATCTCCGCAAGGGATGTGAGGACTCTAAAACTTCACCAGGGCCTCCATCGGCATATGGGTGAGTAGATAATGGCTGAATTTTCATTTTTGGATGCACTATCCCTTAAAGTAAAAGTAAAATTACAGATTTCAAAAACTACTGAAAAAATTACAAATTAGGCTACACAAAAAAACTACTCAATTACAGTAACGTGAGTAAATGTAGTTAGTTACTTCCCACCTCTGGGAGTAACTTTCATATAGATGTATAAAATTGGAGGGTTGAATACTTTAAAGATTTTGTCTAGATTTTGTTAGTCCAAAATCACCAGTTAAGTTACCAGAATTCTACTCACAAATATATAGACTAAAATCTTAGCCCATATACAACAACGTTCAAAAGAAAAGCTCAATTCAATGAACCTTGGTACGAGATTTTTTTTTGTTTGTTTCTTTGTTACTGATCTCACAGATGCCCATTACTGTCTTGTTAAAGAGAACAAAGTCAGTGAATAGTTTGGTATAAAATGCTTTTATATGAAATTTTATTTAACCTGTAAAGCAGTGCCAGGCACAGACATTTTGCAAGGCAGGTACAAGTGATCAAGTTTTACATGTTATTCACATAGAAATGGGTTTCATATAGCTTACCCCCAGCATACCCACCAGATGCATGTTGGTTGCGTCTGCTCTCCGGGCCGGCAGCGGAGCCCATACGTTTCAATTATAGCCTAGTCAATGTGTGTGCCTCCACCGGCTGTGGCTGTGCTGCGTTCCCGCTCTGTCACAGCTACGGTGCTCCGGAATCCTCTGCAACAGCAGGACTTCTATTTTTGCCAGACGCCGGAGCACAACGCAGCAATTCAGCACAGAGCAGATCAGGAAGTCGTGCACAGAAACAAAATAAAACATCCGGTCAATTTTCAAAATAAAATACACAGTGTTCATGGTGGGTCATATTTCCCTGCATTACACCTTGAAAACGTCATAATGGGCGGAGACAGGCCTGAAGTCAACAGGTCAGAGGTTTTCAGATGTCATTTCACCCCGCTGACACCATGGACAAGGAGATGTTAATCATGGAGGTGCACCAAGATGGCTTCCTACTTCTCCTCTGGTTTTGTGGTTCTGTTTATAGAAACTACATCTTGTTATATCACGCTATTATGCATGAATTCGCGAGATCTCGTGGGTCCTCGTGACTCCCGCTGTCCGGCGGAGCTGCACCACTCCGCACAGCAAACGCAGCCAGTGGGTGTTGATGGACGGCGGAGCACACAGCAGATAACCAGCGCAGCCATTCAGCAATGGACACACATCCAGTGGAATTCCGGCCTAAGTGGCCCTCAAATGGCGGCCCGCAGTCTGCATCCGGCCCGCGAGCTGCCACTTGGGGTACCGCGAGCTGAACACTTGAGTCCTTCACAGTGTGTGTTTTGGATTGGGCTGTCATATTCATGCCAACGATTCCCTGATAGGCTGTTAGTGAGAATGGCATTTTTTTTACTTTTGGTTTTGAAGTGGTACGCTTATCGATACTTTGCCAGCTGTAGGAGCCTAGATTGAATGAAAACGGCATGTTCCAAGTACGAAAAAAAATTAAGATGTTGAAAGGTTTTGTTTTATTTGAGTATTTATTTGAATTTATGTCAAAATGGAAATGGCATTTTATTTTATTTTATTGTGTATTTTTGTTGTTGTTTTGAACAAAAGGGACATTTTGTTTTGAATATATAACTATAATAAATGGCATGCATTAAATGAACTACAGTAAATAAAGCATTTGTTAATTACCCCCTAATGCCACCAATGGTCCTTCTCAGGGTCTTTGCTTGACCTAGTTAAAGTATTATGTATTAGTTTAGTATTATGTTGTAATTGGAAAGGGCTGAATTTACCTGCCTTATTAAGGACAACCAAAAAACATGTATTGCACAAAGAAACCATATAGTGAAGAAATTACATTTTTACAAATACTGTATCTAATAATATTGTGCAAAGTCTTGTACAGTGATCAAATGAGAAACAAAGACAAAGGGTAAAAGTATCGCTTGGATAAAATGTTGTCACAAAATTGCCTGAAAAAGGGAAAAAAAAATTCTACTTACAATTAACATCGTATTATTGTTAGTAGGCCTATTTGTTGACGCTGTACTGGGTTAGGGTTAGATGTGGCTGAGGCTGGATGCGGATTATCTTAGTCTGTGCTTGTAGTGGCTGGTGACCCAGCATCTCCACTAGTGACAAACTTAAGCATGTCCTTTTTAGCTCTTTTAATGGTTTATCACAAATACAATTGCTACAACTAAAAAGCTACTGCAGTAATGGAAATCACCTTTTAACTTCAAATAAGCTTAAATTAAGATTCTACTTTGTGGAGACACGTTCTTAACAGGTTGATTAGACATAGGGATTACTGTCTTTCTGTCTAAGATCCTTTGATGTCCTCAGTGCTTCCTTTTTAAAATTCCAACCTATTCTTGCATGATTGAAATCACACCACTAGAGCGTGCCAAAGCACATCCCTCAAGATAAGCTCCTGACTCAAACCCATGTGAAAACAATTTCAAGCTATGCAAGTATGCGTTTAAAGAAACATGAAGTTCTGGGACCGTATTCACAAACATTCTGAGAATACCCTCAGAGAGCTCCTAACTTAGCCTAAAAATTTTTAGTAAGGAATCTTAGCTTAGGAGTGATTTAGGAAAGCTCTCAGAGCACCTCCGAGCAAGGAAGAGACAGAAACGTTTATTTTAGGGAGGAGATATGATGCTTTCTTTTAACAGATGTGATTGGTTGTCACAGACACGCCCTTTCGTGAGCCTGCAAGGTGTGGACACCCAGAGGAAATGAAATGAACTGCTGACTCTGAAAGTGTTGTCATTGTAATACAGTGTGTTGACTGCTGATGGAAGGATTAGACAGGTCCAAGTCATCACTGCTGCACGGTTGCATTTTTCCAGTTTTTCAAGTATCTTAGTGTTGTGATTATTCTATTTCTGGCATTATAATGATATTGTGTTAGGTGGGAAAGGCGTGCATACCCCTAATTAGATCGGCCACAAATATTATCCTGACACAATCTAATCTGTGGCATTTCATTTACTCACTGTCATTCAGTTTTAGGAGAATAGTTCTCCAGCCTCTTTGTGTTTCCACCATTTTCTCCTCGATACAGAAACTCTTCAGCCTCTTGAAAGTCCTCCTCCCTGCTCCTAACAGTTTTTCACCATAGGAGCTCTTTTAAGGGCTAAAATGGTTTGTGAATAACTTTTATCTTTACAAGGACCTAGTCTTAACTTTAAGTGGAAAAGTCTAAGAATTTTCTTGGAATTTCATCACTACAGGCAACTCTTAGTACTAGGAAGCTTTGTGAATGCGGCCCCTGGTGTGTGGAGAAATACAGACGTAACGAGAGGAAAGGTGTGTGTGTGTGTGTGTGTGTGTGTGTGTGTGTGTGTGTGAGCACGTGCATGTGCATGTGTGTGTGCGTACATGTTTGTTTATGCTTGTGTGTGCATATGTGTGTGGGCACGCATGCATGTGTCAAACAGTGTGACAACACAAAGCTCTGCTGATCATGCTCATCTGATCTCTGACCTTTCTGCCTCTCTGCGGCCTTGCCACCAACTCACTCATTCCTAATGTTCAGGACGGCCATCCCACTGTACAATCAGCTGCTTCATCTGACTCTGCTGACCTCTGAGCCCTGATCCCCCGGGCATGTGACCCCTACAGCTCTAACTGCCATGACATTTCAGCTGAATGAAAGATCCTTTTAACACGATGCTGTGTGTGTGTGTGTGTGTGTGTGTGCGCGCGCGCGCGCATGTGTGTAAAACACAAGCGGGGATATTTGTGCAGCAGAGAGCACTTCCAATCAAGTATTTGGGTGTGTGCACATACTGTATGTGTGCTCACTTGAACTGCATCATTCTTTTCTGTTTGACTGCAAAGGCTTTGTAGAAGACAGAGGAAGAATACTTCCAATCCACAAAGAGGCAGATAGAGAAGATATTTCCCTGTGACACAGTGAGAGCTTTGTTCCCTGGCAGCATTCCTCAGCCTTTACACTTCTGTATTTCAGTCAGGACCACTTCAGTCAAAAAAAAACTTTATTTCTATGTGCAGTATGATATTTGGAGGCATGGCTCTGTTCAGGGACCTCTCTGCCTTTCCATGAGTCTGCATGCCTAAGGTGGAGAGAGCACACCTCTATGCCCTTTCACATGCATACAGTATGTGGAAAGCCTAAAGTGGGATTTATACTTACTGAAGTGCACCTCCCTAGAAATGTAACCACATGTCTGTTTTTGTAAGCTGAAAACCAGTTTCCTCAGTGGAAACAAAGCTTTAATTGATATTTATTACACAGGTAAGAAACAACCAGTTGTGAAGACAATAAAGTGAAGTCAGACAACAGCAGAGGCCACGGTGCAAATGAAGGGAATGCAACTTCACGATTACTCTAGCTGACAACAATCATTACTGTAAGTAAGTCCAATAAAACCTCTGCCAGTAATAAGCCAATACTTTATCAATACATGTGATCAGCATGTAGAAAGCCATATTTCAATCGGCTCTGTGCACAGTCTCTCATTCACCGCCATTATAGTTTACAATCGCAGTTTACACACGCACATCGCGTTAGTAGGGCTAACAGCAAACTGTTAAAAACAGTCTACAGTGAAAGCTGTCTGTGTGTAGGCTAACACTTTATCTTAAAATGTACCTGAGGTAGCCGACCTGCAGACAGTGAGTCTCTTCAGTGAAGGGGGGACAGTGGAGGGGTAGGCTGAATAACTGCTACTAATATCCATGTTATTCATGCTTACATAACATTACTTTTTTCACTCAGTATTGTGATGTCAGGAGGAATATTTATTTTATTGAAGTTTGAGATTTGTTTCCAGTGACATATTATTGAGATTATATTGTGACTTTGTTGTTGTAAACATGACTGTTGCTGCCATAGACTATATAAGACTATGTGCTGTGTACTTGACCTCAAAGAAAAACGTCAGGAGGTGAGGTGTGTGCATGTGTATTTACGGGGAAGAGAGGGAAGAGAGGGAGATGCTGGTAGAGAGACTGTGTTATTAGTTACTGTTAATGCCACTTATTATGCTTCTGTGCATTGATAGCTCTTTTTTATTCTAGTTCTGCATTATGTTGTGCTGCTTGTTTCGATACATGACTGAAAATCTATGTTTTTATTTTAAATGTGCAATGATAAACATTGTTACTTTTACCACATTAATTTGCATTTGTATAAAATTTGGCCCAATTGAATTTGTAATTGAATAGCCCTGGCTTAGGCTCTGTATGGAGCTGACACAAAAGCCTAAATCCGCATTAAGGTGGAGACAGCACACCTAAATGCCCTTTCACATGCTTTCGTGGAAAGCAAGAGGCAGAGAGCGCTTTTTTTCCTCTTCATTCAACACCAAATAGATGCCACTGAGAATGGTGTGAAGGACTTGAAAGTGTCTATGATATCTGCCTTGGCTAGGCCCTTTTTTTTTGTTAGAAGTTACTTCATTACAAATTGATGACGGGTCTGTATGTGTCTTTCATCCAGTAATTATGCCATGAGCTTGATTACTGACTGAACCAAGATGAAGGGTTACAGGCAGTTTAAAGAACATTAATGGGCATCTGACAGCTGTATTTTGAAGTAATTTAGATGAATAATAATATGTAATAAAAAGAGTCTCCTTGAGGCCATAAAACAGTCTAAGTCTGACTTTAACTTAAATAGAGGTTTATGCTAAAGCCTATATTCTGTTAAAGCCCCTACAAGGAACTTTAATTTTGAGTTGATTTTGGCGACCCTGTTGATAAAAGCGGTAGTGTTTTGCCGGAATGAAGCCTAATTTTCCCATGAGCTCTAGCGCATAATATCGTAAAGACGCTTACCTGGCTCACGCTATATACAATATATATACAATAAGACGGGAAAACTTTGCCCCCACTCCTATCGGGGATCCCAGCTCACCTCTGCTGCGCCGCAGCTCCACCTCACCGGCGTAAGCACCACCGCCGCCGGGGTAAACGCAGTAAGGCTGAAGGCCTGTTTGGCGAGCACTTCCACGGCTTCTTGGACTGAGTATGGAGCGGTGCCTCGCCTCTTTATTTCTCGGCACTCGCTGGACCCTGTCGACGCCTGGCTGGTACCTGTCGTCGGCCCGGATGAGGTGTTCCAGCCCCGCGGCCCCTGCTCTCCTCATCCCCGCTGGCGTGGGGTGAATCTGCGCAACCTGCGGCCTCTGTGTGTGGCTCCCCGGACAGCTAACACCGTGGACCCGCCGGCTCCTGCCAGGATTGGGCTGGTAAATGCTAGATCGCTAGCATACAAAACGTTTATCCTGAAGGATTTCCTGACTTCCGAGGATTGGGTTTTCTCTGTGTGACTGAGACGTGGCTGACTGTTGGTGAGTCCAGTGCTTTCACAGAACTTTTACCCGATGATTGCTGCTATTTTAACTCCCCACGGAGGTCAGGTTGAGGAGGAGGAATAGCGACTATTTATAAGAGTCACTATAAATGTAAGCAGCTAGGTAAGATGACGTGTGCCGTAAATCGTTTCGTCCTGGAAGTGACCTGGGGCGGACCCAGAGACAGTTTCCTAAAGGTATGGATATACACTATATAGAAATAGCTTATCTTCACACCGATGGTCTCATTTGCTGTTGTAGGTCACGCACAGACATCAGCAGAAACGAGAGACTTTTGCATATCCAGTTAAAAGTTCCTTGTACCGGCTTTAAAGCAACATAACAGAGGATTGCGCTTTTTACCTCACGGCTTCCCCCTACAGACGAAAAACGGTATTGTCTGTTACAACTGTCGCAAAAATATTTCTGTGCGTGCATTTGTTGACAAGCCAACGATACTGGTGAACTTCCTGAAGCTGGCCGTGTAATGTGCGATCATCATGTCTTCAGAACAGGTAAAGTAGCCTTATAGCATTTTGTACATCCATGATTAGGCCGATTGCTTTATTTATTTATTCATTTTCGAATTCTCGGCATGTCAGGGCTGACCTCCTCCTCACAGTGCGCACGGGCCAATATTAATCCTTGTTCGAGCTCTTGTTTTATCGCTCTCTCGTTTCTTTTCCTTGTCTCCTCGGACTACACTTTCACCTTTTTCCTTTTCTTTGTCGCTTCAGCCATGACAACCACATCTAACTTCGTTCACCTCAGTATGGCTAAGCTACTCTAAAGAGAGGAGAGGGATATGACATATGCCATAAAGCAGCCAAATTTTGTAGCCAGTGCAAGTGAAACAGACGCTCTCAAGCAATGACGGAGGTGTCATCCAACCTATTGTGAGGTGATGTACCATCACAAGGATCTTGGATAGCCTATATATTGAGGGCTCAAAAATTCCATTGTGTTGCTTTAATTATCACATTTCAGGGAAACCTACGAAACCTGTGAAAGGATAGGCTATCAATTGAAGCTGTTAATTAAAGGACACTGCTTGTCTTTATTTCATGACTGACATTACAGATGCTTTATGCTTTTACTTTAATATTAATTGGAGCAGCGTTCAGACCAAAATGGCAACTGCGCTTCAACTGTAGCAGAACAGAAATATATTATATTCCTGTTCAGCCTACGTGAGCTTGTATGATTTGCTGCCTGAATTTGTCTGCAATTTCTAGCCAATCAACATGTGTGAACACTCAATAAAGGCAGGTAGTTATCATTAGAGTTCTCTCTCTGAGACTGAATGCACGCCCCACTTCCAGTTCATAGAGCTTCCGCAGTTGTTGCAGGTATGAGAGTGGTTTCTGCATGGTTTTGTGCCATAAGCTTTTTTTTTTTTTTCCTTTGGCTTACATTGGTGACTCATGGCTCTGTAGATTGTCCTGGCTGGCTCCCACCCCTCCTTTAGGAGTAACTCTGTTGCAGATATCTGCCGATAGGTCCACCTAATTTTAGCATGTAGCATGTAGTCGCTAATTGAATGCCTCACTTTAGGTAATGGCTGCTAGCTGAAGGAGCACCATAGGTCACCTCTTCTTCTTCCTGAGCAACCAAACCTTGCCTGATCAGTATGAAGCATATCCATAACCATTGCTTTGCTTACTGTGGCTGTGCTTCATCTGAAGCTTGCATATCTACCACATGCTTGGCTGACGGCTAGCTTTGGCTACAGCTGGCTCTGATTACAGCCAGCTTTGCCAATATTTGCCACTATTCTTGGTCCTTCTGCGTACTGACATACTTGTCATATTTAACCCCTTTTATCCCAGGTCATTTTAACGGAGTGACTGTGTATTGTGAATGGGGTTGAATCGGGGTGAATTTATTATGATCCCGTTTAAATGTTATTAAGGCTCAAAGGTCTGCATAATTAAGGGCATGGTCACTCTGACTGACAGGCTGTCAGCTAGGCATCACATCAGGCCACCAGGTATTTTTTCTTGTAAATTTGACAATTAAGATTTTAATTTCAAAGCAGTTGGGTTTAGTAATTCATACCACATGCCCTTGTATGTTTTTTTCATTTGATCCAGACCTACAAGATGTCAGCGTGGTACAGCTTATGTACATTAGTTTTATTCCAAATTATACAGAAATTACATTTTAAAAAAGTGTTTGATGCCTTTGTGATTTGTAATGATATTTTCTATTTCACTGAATTTTATATAACCCCACCATGATTAAACAGTACTGAGTGCATTTTTCAGTAACTATAGAACACTGTTGTCTGGTTTATTTCAGATTTACCGTATGCCTCATAGTTAATCTAATATGACACTTTGGTGAAATTTGCATTTTTCAGTTTCATTATAAATGTCAGAAAAAATACACCAGAAAGCACAAACTGTTGATATTTGTTGTTTTATCCTTCATTGTCAAATGTTCAAGGATGGTTTAAGGATTTGTTCTATCATTTATGTTGTTAATTAAAGCTAATATAGAAATAGTGTCTTATCTTATAGATAAGATAAGATAAGATAAGATACACCTTTAATGATCCCACAATAGAGAAATTCCAGTGTTACAGCAGTCAAGGGGAAAGAGTCAGATTAAAGATTTCAAAATTTAAACTTAAAAACTTAAAAACTAGGCATGCAAAATAAAGTACAAAAACACAAGAAATGGCTATATGAGACTGAGAAGTGGATAATAATGAGCAGTGAATACAAATGAGCAATGGATTAAAAAGAGCATATCTAGTGCAAAGTGATTGCATGTGCGAAAAACAGCAAACAGCTGTGGTGTTTATAAAGTGTCCATAGTGTCCCTAAAGTGTCTATGGTGCAGTTTATTGTGAGCAGTGTTGGTTATGTAGCCTGACAGCAGCAGGCAGGAAGGACCTGCGATAGCGTTCCTTCACACACTTTGGGTGAATCAGTCTATCGCTGAAGGAGCTCTCCAGAGCTTTTATCTCCTCCTGCAGAGGATGGGAGTCATTAGTCCTCAGAGATGACAGCTTGGCTGTCGTCCTCCTTTCTCCCACCACCTGCACAGAGTCCAGAGAGCATCCCAGGACAGAGCTGGCCCTCTTGATCAGCTTGTCCAGTCTCTTCCTATCTGCAGCTGAGACGCTGCTGCCCCAGCAGACCACTCCGTAAAAGATGGCTGATGCCACCACAGTGTCAAAGAAGGTCTTCAGGAGCGCCCCCTGCATTCCAAAAGACCTGAACTGCCTCAGCAGGTAGAGTCTGCTTTGGCCTTTCCTGTACAATGCTGTTATGTGATCAGTCCAGTCCAGTTTATTGTTAAGATGAACACCCAGGTACTTAAAAGATGTCACCATCTCAATGTCCTTTCCCTGGATGTTCACCGGTGTTGGGGGGAGGAGTCTGTGCCTGCAGAAATCCACCACCAGCTCTTTGGTTTTCCCCATGTTGATCTGAAGGTGGTTCCTCAGGCACCAGTCCACAAAGACTTGGTTCAGTTCTCTGTACTCCCTGTCGTCCCCATCTGTGATGAGGCCGACTATGGCAGAGTCGTCAGAGAACTTCTGCAGATGACAGGTGGGGGTGTGGTATGGGGAAAAAAAACAAAAACACATGTGTGTGTGTGTGTGTGTGTGTGTGTGTGTATGTATGTATGTATGTATATACAGTACAGGCCAAAAGTTTGGACACACCTTCTCATTCAATGCATTTTCTTTATTTTCATGACTATTTACATTGTAGATTCTCACTGAAGGCATCAAAACTATGAATGAACACATGTGGAGTTATGTACTTAACAAAAAAAGGTGAAATAACTGAAAACATGTTTTATATTCTAGTTTCTTCAAAATAGCCACCCTTTGCTCTGATTACTGCTTTGCACACTCTTGGCATTCTCTCCATGAGCTTCAAGAGGTAGTCACCTGAAATGGTTTCCACTTCACAGGTGTGCCTTATCAGGGTTAATTAGTGGAATTTCTTGCTTTATCAATGGGGTTGGGACCATCAGTTGTGTTGTGCAGAAGTCAGGTTAATACACAGCCGACAGCCCTATTGGACAACTGTTAAAATTCATATTATGGCAAGAACCAATCAGCTAACTAAAGAAAAAGGAGTGGCCATCATTACTTTAAGAAATGAAGGCCAGTCAGTCCGGAAAATTGCAAAAACTTTAAATGTGTCCCCAAGTGGAGTCGCAAAAACCATCAAGCGCTACAACGAAACTGGCACACATGAGGACCGACCCAGGAAAGGAAGACCAAGAGTCACCTCTGCTTCTGAGGATAAGTTCATCCGAGTCACCAGCCTCAGAAATCGCAAGTTAACAGCAGCTCAGATCAGAGACCAGATGAATGCCACACAGAGTTCTAGCAGCAGACCCATCTCTAGAACAACTGTTAAGAGGAGACTGCGCCAATCAGGCCTTCATGGTCAAATAGCTGCTAGGAAACCACTGCTAAGGAGAGGCAACAAGCAGAAGAGATTTGTTTGGGCCAAGAAACACAAGGAATGGACATTAGACCAGTGGAAATCTGTGCTTTGGTCTGATGAGTCCAAATTTGAGATCTTTGGTTCCAACCGCCGTGTCTTTGTGAGATGCAAAAAAAAGGTGAACGGATGGATTCCACATGCCTGGTTCCCACTGTGAAGCATGGAGGAGGAGGTGTGATGGTGTGGGGGTGTTTTGCTGGTGACACTGTTGGGGATTTATTCAAAATTGAAGGCACACTGAACCAGCATGGCTACCACAGCATCCTGCAGCGACATGCCATCCCATCCGGTTTGCGTTTAGTTGGACGATCATTTATTTTTCAACAGGACAATGACCCCAAACACACCTCCAGGCTGTGTAAGGGCTATTTGACCAAGAAGGAGAGTGATGGAGTGCTGCGGCAGATGACCTGGCCTCCACAGTCAACGGACCTGAACCCAATCGAGATGGTTTGGGGTGAGCTGGACCGCAGAGTGAAGGCAAAGGGGCCAACAAGTGCTAAACACCTCTGGGAACTCCTTCAAGACTGTTGGAAAACCATTTCAGGTGACTACCTCTTGAAGCTCATGGAGAGAATGCCAAGAGTGTGCAAAGCAGTAATCAGAGCAAAGGGTGGCTATTTTGAAGAAACTAGAATATAAAACATGTTTTCAGTTATTTCACCTTTTTTGTTAAGTACATAACTCCACATGTGTTCATTCATAGTTTTGATGCCTTCAGTGAGAATCTACAATGTAAATAGTCATGAAAATAAAGAAAACGCATTGAATGAGAAGGTGTGTCCAAACTTTTGGCCTGTACTGTATATATATATATATATATATATATATGTATATATATATATATATATATATATATATATATTATATATATATATATATATATATATTATATATATATATATATATATATATATATATATATATATATATATTATATATATATAAATAAAGCTGAGCAAAATGTAAAAATCCTCTAAGACTCAACTTCAGCAGAGAACAAACTATTGGACATGAACATTTCACTGTTATTGAAGCTGGGCTTTAATGGACTCAGTTTAACTGTTTAAAAACATTTCATTTTCCCTCATGGTGAAATAAACTGCATTGGTCACAAACAGCCCAGGAGTGTCAAGCTTTGTGTGAGGGTGATGTACAAAGCTGACACTTAAACAATGAACATAGGCAGCCATAACACTGTTTACAAACCTTGATAATCTTTACAGCATTGGCAGCAGCCTTCCTCCTGCATCTCTGGGTGGTGCCAGAGAAAACGATCATGTCTGGATGCTGCAGGTGGAGGTGGTGCAGGTCCTCCTCTTTTGCTGTGATTAGATTGAAACTTGAGACATCTCCCAGGTCATTCCCACCACAGTGGATGAGGTGGACATCCGGGATTGCTGTGGCTCACAGGGACTGGATGAAGAAGGAAAGAAGGCTCTTCCGCTTCAGACCACCTCAGCTGAACTGGTAGATGTCGATATCATCAAAGCCAAGGATGTTCCTCATGGTCTCTGTAGCTCTCTCAGCCCCACGCCGGACATAGTTGTCTCCAGTGATCCAGTGGAAGGAATGGTGATGTTATTGACTTCTGCCGTAACTGTTGGAGCTTGTGGCATCTCACTCTGTTGTGCCTCTGTCTCTCTCAATTCAATGACTTTGACTACTTGCTGGATGATGCCCAACTGGGTTTTCTTTGGGAGAATGATTTCATTTCATCCACCTGTTCTTACTGATCTCTAAGAGGCCCTCCCTGAAGCTCAGCTTTTTTAAGGGTGTACTCTCTTCTGAGGGTTCACATAAGACAACAGGGTCAGACGTGTCAAAGGTGGTACTCTGCACCTCACATGCGCCATTTTTCCAGCTGAGATACTCAAATCCTCTTTACCCACTTATACTGTCATTTGGTGTCTTTTGGACCTGAACGAAGTTAACCAAACCTTTTGATTAGTCTCCCTCCACGCCAAGTGCTTTTTGCAAAAGACTAGTAATCATAGCATGTGTACCATCAGAGGACTGTGGCCCATTAATCATCTCATTGAGAACATTAGACCCTAATTGGGGCAGAGGAAGGGGAGGCTGGCTTACAAGCAGGGGGACTTGTATTGCAAGGTTTGGATTGTCCTTCCCTGGCAGGTTGACTGTAAGCTCCACCCATCCATCATATGGGATTGATTGTCCATTTGCAGCATACAGGTTGAGGCTTTCCCCTGGGTTGAGAAGCTCTTCCAGTGGTCGTACTGGGTGACCGGGGATAAATGTCTCTCTCCAGGACCTATCAATTATGCTTACTTGTGAGCTGGAGTCGAATAGCACGGTTGCTGCAAAACCACTAATGAAACATTTGAGCAGACTCTTCCTACCAATCAGTGGTGCTGTGTGACTTGCATTTTCAACGAAAGGTGTCTTGTGAGAGCAGGGGACACAAGGTCTTTTGCAATGCTTTTTATGTTTAGACTGTCATTGCTTACATGTGGGGGTTACCGGGTTGTTCCTCATCAGAGACCAACTCCAGTTTCCCTGCTGCCTGGCTCCTTTTAAACAGCCGACAGTCAGGTGTCCTAATTCACCACACACAAAGAAGTGATTACAGTTCTGAGCCGTGGAGTGAACAGTTAGTACAACTAGCATTTTAGTCTTCCTTGTGAGGGGGTTGACCTGGTGTAGAATGGGGGGGCTTTACTGGGAGGGGATATAGGAGGCGGGTTGGTCGTGGGTGTGGGTCTTTGAGTAGGTTGCATGCATGACTGCTGTTTGCTGGTCCATTAAAGCTGCAACCATGTTTGTTAAAGTCTCCACCTGAGCACTGAGCTGCTGTATTGTTTTGTGTTCTTTCTTGTCCACAGGTTGATCTCCACCATCCACACAAACACTACGTGTATGTGTTACTTTCTGTCTGGAGGTATAACTTAGCCTTTTAAACCCGAAGCCTATTTTATAGGCCTCTGCTCGAAAATTGCATACCCATAAGGAAATGAATATGTCTCTGCAACCACAAGGTCTGTTTGAATACTTTTGGTGTCATGGTAAAGGGAACACTTGTGAGATTTGTTAAGATGTGTAAATATCAGCATATATGTTATACGTGAAGAGTAAATGAAGATGGCACACAGCACAAATGAAACATTTTGAGGTTCGCCTAAAAAAAAAAGCATTTTCAGGATGAGTATTCCTTTGGAATGATGCAGCTGCAGCTCTAAACCTCTATCAAATCATAGCACAGTATGTGAACATTAACTCTGCAAAGGATGATTCTGATAAAGTGAAGCGGAAGAATATTAGAGAGGTTTTAGTACAGAAAATCCAGGTGAGCTCTCCAAAATTGCACCATGTTTGCATGTGATTTTTGTCATATACAATCCTATATCTTTAATTTTTTGTTTCTGTAAATCCCTAATGATGTTTAGGATATACACATACAACTGTCCATTTCGTTTTTTTCATCTATTTCCCACCCAAACTGACCAATATGCACCTACTACATTTGAAACTGAGTTTCTATTCTGAGGTTTGGAGGTCCGTATCTCTGTGACGGCTCGGTCAATTTGAGTGATTGACACCTTGTTTGATTCGTTAGAGCCAATAGAATGATGCCATACCCACCAAAAAGAGATTGACAGCACTGTAAGCCAATCAGAGTCAGCAGAACGTGTTGTGGGGGAGATGTCGGCTGCTGTGAGTGGTCATTGTTATGCTTATCCCCGGAACCTCGGGCCGTCAAGTTTTCCGCCCAGATTCCTTTGAATGATGGACATGTCGGTAAATGGGAATGAAGCGTGATTTAACGACAGAATGAGCTTTTCTCGGCAAAAACAACAAGGTAAGAGAAATATTACAACTATATATCGGCTAAACGATTTCTGTTGTTGTTCTTTGGCCTCTATCTCTCTGAAGCTTTGGAGTAGAGTGCTTTGGCACATATGTGTGGAAACAGCAGAGTCTCAGCTTTCATTTGAGATGAACGGCATGTGCTTTGCATAACGTGTGGTCGAGTTAGAGC